>NC_072373.2:142182500-142482500 GCF_028885625.2 Pongo pygmaeus | reverse complement strand
TTAAGGAAAAGCACCAATGCCATTTCAGCTCTGTGCACAACTGAAGATGGAAGGAAAGTACCCAGCACTTGCTTTCTGAATCTTAAAGAACAAAATCATGAAAAAATACTAAAGTAGTTCCAAATTTCCAAGATATTTTTAAAAAGTAAGAAATCTATAAGAGAAAGAGAACTCAACAGTTTCTAAAAATAACTCGACAAATGCTATCACCATGATAATGACAATTTCTGAAGATCAGAGCCTATCCAGTCAGCATCCTTTTTGAAACTTTTTCTCTGAGCAAGCAGAAGTTACAGAGCCCAACACCATTGTCTTTTCCACGTTGAAGCAACTATAATAAGACAAGTAAAATCTGAAGATACCCAGTTATTATAACTATGAGGCAATACCGGCCAACAGAATTGACGAGAATATTCAGTGAGATCCAGTGACTAATCCACCCAGCTTTATAAACTGACAAACTCTGACCTTCTTGCCTGCTCAGAGACTCTGCTTCTTGTCAGTTACGTGGTGTTGCCCTTATTACCATATTGCCCATGTACTATGCCTAGAGCAGAGAAACTCTGCCCCTGGAGTGGGCTTGTGTCAACATTTTTATTGCAAATTCCCATTTTCTGGTCATTAAAAAGCTTTCGGCACAGAAGTAACTTTGCAAGAGTTCAAACTTTGAAAGAATTCATTTAATGGCTTAAAAATAACACTTGGGCCACACCCATAATTTAAAATGTTCTAGCTGGCTTTGTGGCCTGGGCTTTTTCAAAATGTGTAAACTGAAAATACGAAGGGACTTAGGACTTGGAGCAGTTCCAAAGATTGGTTTTTAGTGTTTGTTGAACTGGAATGAAGTTCCTTAATGGTAAGCTTTTCTTGCAGAAATGAAATTGTAGGATCAAATTAGTCAGAATGCTGTCTAGCTTCCACTGGAAAGGGGTCCCTCAATAACTTCCTCACAGGGTTATGAGGGAAGAATGGCTGGGCCCAGGCCAGGCTACATAATTTGGGGTCCCCAGTGCAAAGTTAAAATGTGGGACTCCTTGTTAAAAAAAAAAATTCAAGACAGTGACAGCAGAGAATTAAATTGAGTGCAAGGCCTAAGTGTGGGGCCCCAAGAGACTGTAGGGGTTGCATGCCCATGAAGCTGGCCCTAACTGGGCCTTTCCCCCACCTCCCTCCCTCTCTCCCTTCCTTTTTTTTCCTCTCCCCTCTTCCCTCCCTTCCCTCCTCTTTCCCTTTCTTTTTCTTCCCCTCCTCTCTATTTCCCTCCCCTCCTCTCCCCTCCCCTTCCTCTCCTCCTCCCTCCCGGTCTCCCCCTTCTTTCCTCTCCCTCCCTCCCTCCCTGCCTCCCTCCCTCCGTCCCTTCCTTCCTTCCTTCCTTCTTTCCTTCCTCCCTCCCTCCCTTTCTTCTTTCTTTCTTTCTTTTTCTTTCTTTCTAGTATTCTCAAGGTATGATAAGAATGTTTGTTGCTGTTTATAAAGCATTGTTATTAAGTGTTATTGATTTTAAAATACTGTTTAATAACAGCAAATAAAACACTTAAGAGATGATTTTCGGCTGGGCGCGGTGGCTCATGCCTGTAATCCCAGCACTTTGGGAGGCCGAGGCGGGCGGATCATGAGGTGAGGAGATCGAGACCATTCTGGCTAACACGGTGAAACCCCGTCTCTACTAAAAATACAAAAAATGAGCCGGGCATGGTGGCGGGCGCCTGTAGTCCCAGCTACTCGGGAGGCTGAGGCAGGAGAATGGCATGAAACTGGGAGACAGAGCTTACAGTGAGCTGAGATCGCACCACTGCACTCCAGCCTGGGCGACAGAGTGAGACTCCATCTCAAAAAAAAAAAAAATAATAATAATAATAATTTGATGGGGCTGTTAGGCTAAAATAAGCCCATTTTTCAGATTAAGGAATTACGTTAAGGCTCCACTGTATGGTTAACTGATTTCCATAAAGCTTTATAGGTCTTCATTGGTAGAACTAGGATCACAATTTCATTCTCTTGATACTTAATCCTGTTTTGAGTAAAAGGATGTCAGATATCACAAAGTTTAAGTAGGAAAAGGGAGGAAACCTTGGACCAAGAAATAAAGGAACTATTATGAAATGAGGCTTTTTTTTTCCCTTTTTTCATAATTCTAGGATTGGGCCGAACTAACAGTCTCTGCAAAAACTTTAAAAGATCATTTTTATAAAACTCGTTTTGCTTCAGAAGACCACTCCTATAGTCTGGCTGAACCTGTGTGATATGAGGTTGTGCTATAATTGGGCTTGTTTACAACTTGATAGACCAAAGAAGTGGAAAGGGCTAGCCACGGACTGCTATTCAGTACAAAGCAAAACTTCAGGAAAGACTAGATAATAGACTTGAGGTTTGAGGCTCATATTTGCTCACTGAAATAATACTATGGTTCCTGCATTTCTCAGTGCATTCCAAGGGCTGTTAATAATGTGTTACTTTAAAAAAGAAGCAACAGCTCTTTTTGGTCAATTAAGTTTGGGGAAACAATGACTTTGATAAAGTTAAACAACTTTGGGACATCGCAAACCTTTAATGAGCTCTGTGATTTGTGATTCCCCAAAGGGGTGTATCGCTTTCTAAACTTACTTGACCACAGAATCATCTAACCTTTTTTTCCTCCGAAGAATCTCAAGGGGCTAGTGCTCCACGGAACATGCTTTGAAAAATGATGCCTTGGATTGAAGAACTGACATCATTGATTATAGTCCTGTAGTGAGTTGAATTGTGATCCTCAAAAGATATGTCTTCAGAACTTCAGAACATGACTGTATTTGGAATAAGGATCCAAATATAGATGTCATTTACGTAAGGAGCTCAAGACGAGACTATCCTGGATTTAAAAACTTTAGAGTGAGCCTTAAATTCATTGGCCAGTGCCCTTATAAGAGAAAGGAGAGAGAGATTTAAGACACAGAGACACATAAATAAGAAGGCCATGTGATGATAGAAGCAGAGATTGGAGACATGTTGCCACAAGCCAAGGAAGGCCAGGAGCCAACAGAAGCTGGGAGAGGCAAGAAAACATCCTCCACTAGCACCTCTGGACTTCAGCCCCCAGAAGTGGGTCTTTAATCTGAGGCATCTTTTTGGACTTCTAGGTTCCAGAGGTGTGAGAATAAATTTTTGTTCTTTGAAGCCAGCAAGGTTGTGGTAACTTGTTACCACAGCCCTAGGAAACGAATGCAAGTCCAATCAGTAAACCAGAACCAAGACTCCAAGAACCAAGTGCCTCCATCTGGGGCCCATGGAAATGTGGCCCTCCTTGTTGGGACTGCTCTTGGGAAATGGGAGGTGGTTCACAAGAGGTTTAAGGCCTAGATAAACTGCAGTCAATGAACCCCATAGAAAGGGCCAGGACCATCAGCAGTCCAAAGGCTATATAAAGGGAAAAGACATGATGGGGCAGAGATATTGACGGGGCCCCTCTCAATGCTACTCCTGTCCTGTGGGGATTCTCCCATGGGTCTCCAAGTGGCCTGTGGGTGATGACCCTGAATGTTCTTGATTGTCTCACCCCTGCTGCCTGGCTCTCAAATAAGACTGAGAACATTTCCATGCTTGTTTTGTATTCTGGCCCCTCTAAGCATGTTCATGATTTGTCCTCTTTGCTCTTAGTTGAAGAGGGCATTTCCTTTCTTTGTTTCTCCATAGCCTTTCCCCTATATTGTTGCCTTAGTCATTTATTTCCAACCTATTGGGCAGCATCATAAGGGCTTTCTTTGGCTCAGAGCAAGGAGAAGTTGTGTTGACTAAACTAAACTAGTTCTCTAATTACTTGCATGCTTACTGTGTATTAGCAGAAGTGGCTACAATTTCAAAAATGCTTTCGCTCCATGGCTTTCACTTTGGGGGTTAGAGGTATGGCGGCCTGGGAAGGCACTTGAGTTAGACTGGATTTTGTAACTGCTTTTAGCACATATCATGTGAGCGGAAGGCTACAGCTTATGCACTCATCACCCTCCCCTTCTGGAGACTCAAAACTAGTGGATTCAACTGGTCCTGCCCTTCTCAGAAGGTGATTAGAAGCTATGCCAGGAAGCCAAAGCTCAGAAACCCACTCATCCAATTGCTTTTAGCAGTTGCTGAACACTTGCCTCGTAAGAGCCTGTCTAGAGGCCCCTTCCTTCTCTCACACCAGTAGGAGGCATCCTGGTGGGGACAAAAGTGGTGAGGGAAGCAGCACTGAGGATCAGTGCTGGACTCCTGCTTGTCTGGTCTGTCCTCTGCCCCTACTGACAAGAAAGAAAATGGAAAGGAAGGCTGGTGCCAAAACAACTTCTTGGTGCCACTGCAAAGAGCAATCTGACTGGTAGTGGGGAAGTGATTAAGAGGTGGTGAAAGGGGGACTAGTAGAAATTTTCCTCCTGTGACTGACCCATAAATTTTGGAAACCCTGGTGATCACCCCTATTAAAAAGACAAAAATATGGGCCACAGAGAGGTTATTCCAAGTTCATTCTGAGACACCGGGGCAGTGCTGGAAAATAAACTTCTGACTCCTGATTCCTGCTCAACGATACCACTCTGGGAGAACCACGTTACCCCTCGCCTGTCATTCCATTCATAAATATAAGCAGACGAATCCACCTCCAGAACTCCTTTGCCTGCTCCTCCCCCTTTAATGAAACTGTCCATCCCAAACTAGACAGCAGGAGCAAATATGTTAGACAGTGAGAGCTTTCAGAGACTCTGTGCAAGAAGGCAAAGAAGACAAAATGTAATAGGTAGAAAAAAAACAGAGAAACATCTGGAAAAAAAATACCAGAGTGCATTATTATGATTACAGCTCCCAGAAAGTTCCCAGTTTAAGATTTCTAGGGATTCTCTTTTCCTTATCTATTGTACACACGCCCCCAAAAGCAAAGCAGACCTCCTTGCCCTGGCACCTCCCCACAACCATGCATCACTCCCAACTGCTTTATAATCTTCCTAAAACTACGTTTCTATTTTTAATATTTATTAACCTCTAAAATGCAGACATCCTAGACTGTCTTCTAATGATTTAAGATTGAATAATTAGGTAATAGACATATCTGAAAACAGATAAGATGCAGTTTCTTTCTTTGAGGAAATGGTCAGGGGAACCTGCTCTGGGCTGTTTTTAAACGAGACAACCCCTCTCTAGGGGGTTTTAAACACATCCTTTGCCCTCTTCAGCCAGTGCTTGTTAACATCCTGCAGCATTGAAACTGCCCATATTTAGATCAAACATCCAAGTAAAAATTTGAAGGAATGGAGGCTAATTCAAGAATGTAAGATCCATTAAACTATGCAAGTATGCATGAACTGGAAAAAGTGGATCCCATACATGGTGCTATAGCCCTTAGCTGTTAGCAGGTGTGAGTCAGTCAGTTGTACAATTCATTTGTCTACCTAATTGCACTGAAGATAGGCTTTTACTTTGCCTATAACATCTCTAATGAGTAGGTTTTCAGTTCGATCTAACTAATTAATTCTTGTTAACTTCCTTTGCATTGCTGTTCTTTTAATTTAACCAGAGACAGCCCAGAGTTGCTACTAGTGTTTAGTCTCAACTAGATTACCCCAATTCATTAAGGGCTGTAATTGTTGGTCATACCCTTCCAAGCGGTCATTACAACCTCTGGCTTGCATATTGAATAACAGCAATTTCCTGACTCCAACAGACTCTTATGTGAGGAACGAAAAAATGCTAATAAAGAAAGAATAAATGATTCTCGACTCCATTCAGGGCTGTGTAGATTTCTTTTGCAGCAGAAATTGTACCGAGGTGGTAAAACGGGCTTCTTGCAGGCCCCCTACCTCCACCCTGAGCGAAAACAATAAGAACCAAGTGAAGCATTCCCTGCTACTGTGATTACAGCATCCGTAAAAGTGATTATATGGCTGCTGTAATCAACTTCAATGAAAGCTGCCTGTTAGAGCTTCAATAATTACTCATTTCTGTTAACAGCTTGCTTTCAGTTTAGCACTTTGAGGCCAAGGGGAAAAAAAACAACAAAAAAAACTTGGGGCATTTTAATAAAGGATCCCACTCACATGGTATTTTTTTGGGGTAAGCACTTGTGTGTGGGCAAAAAAAAAAAAAAATGCACATGTAAGTTTTTTGTCCCCTTCTCAATAGCAGGGCCCCTTTCATTTCAAGCTTAGATTCTATTTAACCAGCAAAAGCACAAGTTCATACAGGGTTCAATCATGTACTGAATGTTTACTGAAGGAGGCACAATAGTTTAAATAAAGTGGTGGTTTTAAATATTTTACCCATTTCTTTAAACAAATTGCCAATCCTTAAAATCTGTGCTAAACACATTTCAAAAGCAAAATACCACAAAGATCTTTCAATAAAACCTCTGCATGGAGTGTTTCGTTTGCTCTCCTACACTTTCCCCTTCCCTCTTGCTTTGGATGCATTTTATTATTTATTTTTTTAAGAGAGGGCAAGTTTGGGAGAATAAAATTTGTTTTAAGTCCTTCAAATATTTGCTCTAAATGGCTTCTTTGGAGGAGATGAAGCAAAATAAGAGATTATCATAAGCCCAGCAACATCAATCATTCAGGTAGTCAAGTTTTGGGGGCTCTGAG
The DNA here is from genome assembly GCF_028885625.2 of Pongo pygmaeus. Lineage (NCBI taxonomy): Eukaryota > Metazoa > Chordata > Mammalia > Primates > Hominidae > Pongo > Pongo pygmaeus. Next base: position 142,475,922 of record NC_072373.2, on the reverse strand, counting down.
CAAAGTGTGATTAGGTAGGTAGAGAAATGGTTAAGACCCACTAGAACATGAGTCATACATGACTCACCACTCTCACTTTCAGCATTTCTGAGAGACAAACAAGATGCATAAACATAATATTAAAAAACAATGATAGAGACCTCGTTTTCATCAAAGACAGACAGCAAGACTAATGTACAAAAATTCTTTGAGCTCAGTTACCATCCAATAAACCTAATCTCCCTTCCTTCTTCCCAAAACCAACACCCCAAAAAGAAAATACCAAAAATCTTACAAGAAAGTTGGATCCTATTACATTTCCTTGCCTTCAGAGTTCAGATAATTTGGAAAATCTTCAAAATTTGCATGCAGTTTCATACTAAACTAAAACTTTTTTTTTTCTCCACAACATATAACATTCAAAACATATCAAATTCAAATTCTGGTACCTTTAAAATTTGCTTACAGAAAATGAAAATACTACATGTTATTGTGTTTTATTTTTCTCAAATGGCTAAATGATTAGTGAGGAAAGTCCACTAACACTTTGAATACTGTGACATGAAAATACAGTTATGTGTTGCAGAATGAGGTTTTGGCCAACAGCAGAGCACATTTATGATGGTGGTCTCATAAAGTTATAATATTGTATTTTTATTATACTTTTTCTCTGTTTAGATACATAAATACTTACCATTGTGTTACTATAACAATATATATACCCATGCGTTCCCATTGTGTGCTTACTATATTCAGCACAGTGACATACTGTACAGGTTTGTAAGCTAGGAACAATAGAATAAACATAGGCTAGGTGTGTAGTAGGCTATACCATCTAGGTTTGTGTAAGTACATTCTATGATGTTTGAACAATGACAGAATCATCTAAGGATGAATTTCTCAGAATGTATCACCATCTTTAAAAGACGCATGGCTGTATAACTAAACTTCCTTAATAAAATAAATGTGTTTTATTAATAGTAATAATACCATCAATTTTGATTTTACTTAACATTTTCTTTAAAGGGTCAAATTTCACCTGTATTAAAATTTCACTGCATTGTAATATAGAGCACATAGCAAGAGGATAGCTTGTCTAGGAAATAAACATTCCTCAGTAGTATGTATCCATATCCAATACATGAAAAAGATTCCATATTTCTGGGATTTACTGATTTAATAGAGCAAGGAAACATGTTTTCATTAATTTTCCTCCATAGTTGTTCTACTGGGACATTTGAAATGGGTTTTCATCTAAACTGTGTCTTTCTGAATGGCACACCTCCCTTTATTTTCACATTGCACCCACTTCTGGTTTTGTTTCAGGGTGTAATGTCCTCCATAGGACCAGGTATCATTATCGGTGCTCATGGTTCTGTTGCTGTTGCCCTCCTCACTGATGTCTGGCTGTATGTAGATGATAGGGGTGGGATGAGGTGCTGAGTGTGAACAAGCTGGGGCCTGGCACCCAGGGTGAGGGGAGTGGAGTAGCCAGAGAAATGTTTTTCCCATTGGTAGTTTAAGGAATTGTTTCAATAGGACTCCTAGGTCTCCGCCATTAGAAAGGATATGAGACTCGAAACCCAAGTTTGTCATGCTAATCCTTTCTTTCTTTATTTCCTTCCATATTGCCAGCCCATGATTGTCTCATTCTAATTTGGATTGTTCTATTGCAGTAGATATTTTTCTGTTCATCTATAAAGAGAAAAAGACAAAGCTACATATTTGGGATTCAAATCAAAATGGAACAGTCCCTTTTCAAATACTTAAAATTTTTGAGAAATAAGAATCTAACTAGTATTACTAGAGCTTTATGACTATTTTTATTTGCACTTATCTATGTAAAGTTACAATTTAAACATAAAATAAAGAACTTAGATTTTTGATTAGCCCCTCTATAAAATGTACAACATGTGAAATATAAGATAATTGGCCAGGTGCGGTGGCTCACGCCTGTTATCCCAGCACTTTGGGAGGCCAAGGTGGGTGGATCACGAGGTCAGGAGTTCGAGACCAGCCTGGCCAACATGGTGTGGAACCCCGTCTCTACCAAAAATACAAAAATTAGCCGAGCATGGTGGCACGCGCCTATAATCCCAGCTACTCTGGAGGCTAAGGCAGGAGAATTGCTTGAACCCGGGAGGCAGAGGTTGCAGTGAGCCAAGATCGCACCACTGCACTCCAGCCTGGGAGACGGAGCAAGATCTGTCTCAAAAAAAAAAAAAAAAAAAAAAGAAATATACGATATCAGGGTCATTGAGGAGGATTTGAGTGGTTTTATCTTCTTTAGCTTTCCATTTAAAACAGCAAGTTTCCACCGAAAAATTGCAAGGGTTGCCACTAGGTTTCTACCTTGGAGGTTAAGGTTAGCATGTTGTATTCTGCAGATCTTTATATTCTCTGAGTGAAAGAAAAAAAGATGAGCCCTTGAAGCCAAAAGTAAGCAGAGATTTGCCAGAGTAGTTCTTCCACTAAGATTTTTATACCATGGGTTGGATCCTGTGGTTTCTAGTTTGTTTCTTCTGGTTTCTAAACCCCAGTGCCTCTGGCCTCCTTTATTTAAGTGAAATAGTACCACTCAGGTATGTATAATAAATGACCAATATTGATGAGATTCAGGTCTTTTAAGCCAAGGTATCAAAGAAGACAAGTAAATTGGTAATGTTCTGACATTTTTATTCTTAAGACATGAAGACTGGCTTTAAACCTTTTAGCAGGAAGAAATGATTAAGAAAGACAGGCTCTGTAGGTACTAAGAGAAAGTGGTATATTAGTGCTGTAGCTTCTGGCTACCTTATCAAATTACAGCATTAGATAAGCTTCTGCCTCCCAATTGCCCACTCCCCCAAATACCAGGATTCCACAGTTGTTGGAAGCCAGGGGTGGGGAAGAAACTCTTCAAAGATTTCAAGAGACAATCTATTCATGATTAGTCATTTTATTTGCAAACTGAAGGCACTGGAGTAAATAGCATAATCCTTGCTTAGAGGTAAAATAATATCTTTTTGATATCTCTCTGATGCTTATTACTGCCTTGAGAATTGGTGACTTACAGATGCTCCCAGTTTGGAGCTCCTATAGCAGTGCTTTGTGCTTCTAAAATGCTTCTAATAAATATTTGCTGCATTTGGGTGTTACTGATTTTTTTAACATTAATCAGAACACCTACTATAGAAAGAAATACCTTATGTGGAATGTTTTTCTACTAGAACTCTCAAATTTTCAAAAGAAGAAATTAGAATTTAAAATAATTTCCCTTGGTTTTATTGTTTTATTTGTCTTTACTTATTTTTTAATTGACGATAAAAACTGTATATATTCATTGTGTACAATATGATGTTTTGAATATGTATACATTGTGGAATGGCTAAATCGAGCTAATCAACATATCCATTACCTCACATACTTACCATTTTGTGTGCGTATGTGGTGGGAACACTTAAAATCTACTCTCTTAGCAATGTTCAACTATGCAATACAGTGTTATTAACTAGAGTCACCTTCTTATACAACAGATGCCTTAAACTGATTTTTCCTGTCTTACAGAAACTTTGTATCCTCTGACGAGTATCTCTCTAATGTGCTCCGCCCCCTCCTGCCCCACCACCACTGCTCATCTGGTAACTACCCTTCTACTCTCTGCTTCTATGAATTCACCTTTAGATTCCACATACAAGTGAGATCATGTGATATTTGTCTTTTTGTGCCTAGCTTATTTCACTTAATGTAATGCCCTCCACATGCATCTATGTTGTCACAAATGACAGGGTTTCTTTCCTTTTTTAAGGCTGAAGAGTATTCCATTGTGTATATTTACCACATTTTCTTTATCCTTTCATCCACTGATTTTGTAGCTAGGCTATTGTGAATAACGCTTCAATGAACATGGGAGTGCAGATTCTCTCTCCAACATACTGATTTTATTTCCTTTTTGTATAGATCCAGTAAGTGGGATTGTTGGATTGTATGGTAGTTCTATTTTTAAAAATGTTTTAAATTGTAAATTGGCAATTTAAAATTGTATATATTTATGGTGTACAAAGTGATGTTATGTTTTATTAATGCAATGTGGAATAATTAAATCAAGCTGGTTAACGTATCCATCATCTCAAATAATTAACTTTTTTTAGTGAGAACATTTGAAATTACTCTTAACAATTTTGAAATGTACAATACTCTATTATTAACTATATTCATCATGCTGTGCAATAGATCTCAAAAAATTCCTTTTAATTTTTTGAGAAACCTCCATACTGTTTTTCATAATGGCTATACTAATTTACATTCCCACCAGCAGCATGCAAGGGTTCTCTTTTCTCCACATCCTTGCCAACACTTATCATTTGTCTTTTTAATAATAGCCATTCTAACAGGTGTGGGGTAATATCTCATTGTAGTTTTAATTTGCATTACCCTAATGATTTCAGTATAGCATTTTAAAATATAGCTATTGGCCATGTATGTCTTCTTTTGAGAAGTGTCTTTTCAGGTCCTCTGCCCATTTTTAAATTGGATTATTTGCTTTCTTGCTATTGAGTTGTTTGAGTTCCTTATATGTTTTGGATATAACTCCTTCTCTGACGTATGGTTTACAAATGTTTTCTCCTATTCTGTATGCTGTCTTTTCACTCTGTTGATTGTTCCCTTTGCTGTGAAAATATTTTTAGTTTGATGTAATCCCATTTCTCTGTTTTTGCTTTTGTTGCCCGTGCTTTTGGGGTCATAGCCAAAAAGTATTGCCCAGACCAACAGCACGGAGCTTTTCTCCCATGTTTTCTTTTAGTAGTTTTACAGTTTCAGATCTTATATTTAAGTCTTTAATCCATTTTGAGTTTATTTTTCTACATAGTGTGAGATAATGATTTGATTTTATTCTTCTGCATGTGGATATCCAGTTTTCCCAACACCATTATTGAAGAGACTGTCCTGTCACCATTGTATGTTCTTGGTCACATTGTCAAAAATCCATTGACCAGTGTGAATTTATTTATGGACTTTCTATTTTGTTCCATTGGTCTAGCTGTCTATTTTTTAACAATGCCATGCTGTTTTGATTACTATGGCCTTGCAGTAGATTTTAAAATTAGGTGGTGTGATGCCTCCTGCTTTGCTCTTTTTGCTCAGGATTGCTTTGGCTATTTGGAGTCTTTTATGATTCCATATGAATTTTACAACTGTTTTTTCTAGTTCTGTGAAAAACAAATTTGAATTTTTATAGGCATTGCCTTAAATCTATAGATCACTTTGGGTAATATGGACATTTTAACAATATTAATTCTTCTGATCCTTGAACACAGGGCTATTCTTCCATTTATTTGTGTCTTCTTCAATTTCTTTGGTCAATGTTTCATAGTTTTCAGCAAACACTTCTTTTACTTCCTTGGTTTAAGTTATTCCTAAATATCTTTTTTGTCTTTCTGATGCTTTGTAAATGGGATTGTTTTATTGATTTCTTTTTCAGATAGTTTGTTGTTAGCGTATAGAAACACCACTGACTTCTGTATGCTGATTTTGAATCTTGAAGTTTTATTGAGTTCTCTTACTAGTTTTAACAGTTTTTTGGTGGGGTCTTTAGGGTTTTTAATACGTAAGATCCTGTCTTCTGAAAAGAGACAATTTAATTTCTTCCTTTCAGATTTGGGTGTCTTTTATTTCTTTGTCTCACCTACTTGCCTTGCCTAGGCCTTCTAGTACTATGTTCCCTTTCATTTTGGACTGACAGTAGAGTCCAGGCCTCAACAATCTATAGAGGGAATGAAAAATGTCTGTTATAAAGTCACACTTTGTTTTAACATTATGTAATTTTTATCATGGCATTGTTAAGTATCCAGAACTGACTTTTTCTTAAAAGTTTTGTCCAGAATTCCTAAAAATAACTATTACATTACTCCTACTTCACTGAAAAAAATTATTTGGTTAGTACTGTATTTGTTATGGGAATCTTCCTACACTTCAAGATGTTACTGTTACTATTACAGCTTAAGACTGGGATCTAATGGTGAAGACTGAAAGAACACCTGGATAGGCTGGGTACAGTGGCTCATGCCTGTAATCCCAGCCCTTTGGGTGGCTGAGGTGGGTGGATCACGAGGTCAGGAGTTTGAGACCAGCCTGGCTAACACAGTGAAGCCCTGTCTCTACTAAAAATACAAAAATTAGCTGGGCATGGTGGTCAGTGCACCTGTAATCCCAGCTACTCAGGAGGCTGAGGCAGAATTGCTTGAACTTAGAAGGCAGCAGTTTCAGTGACCCGAGATCGTGCCACTGTACTCCAGCCTGGGCAACAGAGTAAGACTCTGTCTTAAAAAAAAAAAAAGAATACCTGGATGATGGTGTTGATAAGAGAGTAACAAAGTGGACACTCTCATATCTTGTTGATGAGAGTGTAAATTGGAACAACTTTTTTTGGAGGGTGATTAGGCAGAATCTATCAAAATTTAAAATAAGCATCTATACTGAACCAACATTTCACTCTCTAAAAATTATTTTGCAAAAGAAACTGTACAAACATATAAGAAAATGTATAAAAGAATGCTCATTATAACATTATTTGTATTATAAAAACATGAAGGCAACCCAAATTTTATCAATAGGAGAATAGTTAAAATATATTATGGCGCAGCCATGGCATATAATGCAGCCATAAAAATGAATGAGAATGATGTGGGAAGATGCACACAATATACTCATGAATAAAGAAAGAAAAGTAACTTAAAGAACAGCATGTAGTTTGTTTCCATTGTTAGTTTGAAATATATACATGTGTATTGACAAAAGCCTGAAAGGACATAAGCTTACCTTTCCAGTGACACCTGTGAAGTGGGTATGGAAAGTCTAAGGAGTAAATTTCACTTTTGAATTTATAACCTTGAATTACTTTATATTAAGTAGTTTTGTTTATTTTCAAAAATGTTTTTTAGAATTTAATGAATAAATTTATTGAGAACCTATAGTTTTAAACTCTCTAAAATAATTTGCCATAAGACATTCCATTTTAAGTAATAAAGAAATTAGCTAATAATTAAAGGACATTTTGATGATTGGATTCCAGATTAAAATGAGAAATATAAGACATTTTAATATCAGAACACAGTCCATCTAGAAAACATAAAAGTAATGTTTTTAATAATGATTTATCAATCATTATTGATAAAAACAATCATATTTTTATCAATGATTTATCAAATCACAATCAATTTATGCATGTAGATTAGCTCCTGGGGTTAAACAAGCAGAAATTCACTTAGGTTACCTTTATAAAGAGGGTTTATTTGTGGGGGGGGGCGCTAAACAAACTGGAATTTAAACTGGGATTATAGAAATTGAGTTTCTGGAGACAGGCTTTTGTCCTCTGCTGTGTCAGCGTGCGTTTGTTTGGAAGTAAGAAAAAACCAGTGAAACTGGCTTAAACAATAAAGGAGACTGAGAGGTTTAACTTAAAATAAAAAAGAAAAAATATAAGAGGCAGATCTACAATTTCATGAATCTTGATCCAGCAGGTCCAAAATACCATCAAAACCCAGTTTCTTTTTTTCTGTGTCTCTACTATTCCTTCCATGGTATCAGCTTCATTCTAAGGTTAGCTAATTTCGTGATGCCAAAATGGTTACCAGCAGCTCTCAGAAATATACTTTCCTATGTGAGCTGGGAAGAGAGAGAGTATCTTTTCTAGCATTCCTGATGGAAGTCTTGATATGCAGTATAATTGCTTGAATAACATTAACAACCTTGAGCCAATCCTGTGGCCAGTTGACATATGAGTTTGTTGGCTTAGCCTGGGTCACTGTTTTGCCCTCGTAAAACATGGTGGCATGGGTGGAATCACATACTCAAAATCACACGGCTGCCCAAACAAAAACTGGAGTTTCTGAGGAGAGAACTAATGCAGGGGAGGCAGACTAGGAGTGTTCACTGAGGTCTCCCAAAGCATCTCTGCTTTTCCTCAGCCATCTGCTCCATTTCCCTGTCTCCACTGGCCTGTTTCTCCTGTTTATAATAATTTCCATTCCTTTATAACTTCAATTTATACTTGGCAATCATGGCCTCTCTCTGCTTACATCCCACTTCCACTTATCAAACTATGACTTTTCAGTTTAAGCTCTTGCAGGGATGGAAAATTATTTTTGTCCTTTAAACTCTGTCAGACTAAAACAGAAAGTCCTACAGAGGGATGGAAAATTATTTTTATCTCTTAATTTGTATCTCAAAACTGAGATTCTGATAGGTCCAGCTCATCTTTTTGAACAGGCCCCATGTATTGGCCAGCTTGAGGATCGGTTGTCTTGAATTAGTCATGCACTCTTGTTCACATAATCTTTTTTTTTTGAGACAGAGTCTTTCTCTTGTCGCCCAAGCTGGAGTGCAGTGGTGTGATCTCAGCTCACTACAAGCTCCACCTCCCAGGTTCATGCCATTCTCCTGCCTCAGCCTCCAAAGTAGCTGGAACTACAGGTGCCTGCCACCACGCCCGGTTAATTTTTTGTATTTTTAGTAGAGACGGGGTTTCACCGTGTTAGCCAGGATGGTCTCGATCTCTGGACCTCGTGATCCATCTGCCTTGGCCTCCCAAAGTGCTGGGATGACAGGTGTGAGCCACCGAGCCCAGCCTTTCCTGTTCCTATAATCTTTAAAAGAGGGGTGGGGTTTAGGGGAGTCTAGTCACATGATCCAAAGCATGGCAGCCTGGATGAGTGTCTTAGTCCATTAGTGCCACTATAACAAAATACCTGAGATTGGTCATTTATAAAGAGCAAAAATTTATTTCTTACAGTTCTGGAAGCTGGAAGTCCAGTCATGGTGCCAGCAGATTCAGTGGTTGCTCTCTGCTTTCAAGATGGCACCTTACTGTAGCATCCTCTGGAGGGGACAAACTGTGTCATCACATGGCTGAAGGGCAGAAGGGCAAAAAGGCCTAGCCAGCACCCTCCAGCCCTTTTATAAGGCACTAATCCATTCATGAGGGAGGAGTCTTCATGACCTAATCACCTCCTAAAGGTCGCGCCTGTCAGTACTATTGTATTAGGATTTAGTTTCAACATGAATTTTGGAGGAATATAAACATTCAAACTACACCAAGCATCCATGGGGCAGGGCATTCCCTGTGGACAGGAACATTGATGAGGCACACCAAATCAAAGGTTGAGCAATCAAACGATGCTCCTTCTCACCTCTTGCTATACAGGTATATGTCTATTTAAAAAGCAACCAAATTTTACATAAAAAGTATAATTTTACTCTTTGAGTTTCTTCCATAGCCTGTATCATGTTTGTTTGCATATATTTAATTAGGAAAAAAGTCTTTGTCTTTTGAAAGTAGGGTTGATTTTTCGAAATAGCTTGAAGTAATTTAGAGACATTTCTGATTAAGGATAATGAAGACAGGTATTATAAATTTGTCAAAAGTGAGGTGTGACTATAAAAAAGAGAGACAAATTATCTTTTGTGGTTCATAAACTGACCCCGAAGGCAATTCCAAGAGGAGTTTTAAAAGTGTTTTGAGCAATGACAGCACATTAAATAAATGTATTATCCTCCTGAGGTGATTGCTTCATTTGAAGGACAAAATTCAGGTGTTTGTTCAGGCTGATAAGCATGTGTGTGTGTGTGTGTGTGTCCTATTACATCATGATTAATCTTCATTCTATAGAAATGAGAGAAACACTGATCTGAATCTAAGTTCAGGAAGAGCTGATATTCAGTAGGTAGGCCTGGTACAGTGGTACTGGATTTTCATACCTGTGATCCATTCTCATTGAAACCAACGTATATTGGTTGATAAGTATTTTTAGTATTACCTTTGATTAGGGCTTCTACCATCACACTGACTTCCATTGATAAAAGGAGGAACTGAGGGACTACTCTGTGGGAAACATAAATACCACAGGACAACTCAAAGGCAAAGGTAAGATCATGATCAATCCAGCAAAGGAGTACAAAGGGGGACTCCAGCTCCCTGTTGTGTCTATTCTCTAGCCCCTAATATTGTTATAATCAGCATACTTCCAGAAGACCTTGGATTTCTCAACACTTCCATTAAGAGTTACAGACAGTTGGCCGGGTGTGGTGGCTCACACCTGTAATCACAGCACTTTGGGAGGCTGAGGAGGGTGGATCACAAGGTCAGGAGATCGAGACCATCCTGGCCAACATGGTGAAATCCCGTCTCCATTAAAAACACAAAAATTAGCTGGGCGTGATGGCGTATGCCTGTAGTCCCAGCTACAGTCCCAGCCTGTAGTCCTAAGCCCAGGAGGCTGAGGCAGGAAAATCGCTAGAACCCAGGAGGCAGAGGTTGCAGTGAGCCAGGATCGTGCCACTGCACTCCAGCTTGGGCGACAGAGTGAGACTCTGTCTCAAAAAAAAAAAAAAAATTAAACAGTTATAGACAGTTGAGAACCATTTAAACAGCATAGCATTCACCAATAAGCAATCAAGCAATGTTCACTCTGCTGATTTCTTCCTACCAAAACCTAAGGGTGTGGAAAGTGTAGCGTGACCCTCAGGGAACTTCTCCTCAGGGAATGGAGGTGTTTTACTTCTGGTGGGCGATATAGGGAAGAACTGGTTATTTGCCACAATTATCTAGAATGAGGCCTTCTTTCTTCCTCACACACCAATATCCACTCCCTCATGTATGCCTTTTCATTCTTCATGCATTAACATCAAGCAGTAAAGGAGGCTCAAATGTAATGTCGTTTTTATCTACAGGACACATGTAAGTGATGAGGTGTTAGCATAATATGAGGAAAAAGATCAATTCAGACTGGAATTTGAATTCTGGCCCTGGTCCATACTTGCTGTGTTGCTTGAGGAAAGCCCTTGGAAAGTTTTTAACTTCTTTCAACTTCGGTTTTCTCATCTGTACAAAATAGGCAATATTAAATGAGATAACACATGCAAAGCACTCTTGAAAATTACCTTTTAGCTTTCCCGGTAAAACATAAGTAATAAAAAAAGGCAGCTCTTTCACTACACCTTAGGCCCCTGTGTAAGTTTGTTGTCTTCATTCATCAATATTTGTTTAGGTCCTTCTCTTTGTCAGAAACTCTGTTATCTTTGTCAAGGTAGTGGCAGATAATGTGCTTTTACAACCCACTCCAATTTCACCTACATCAATTTTTACACTTCAACATTATCCCTAATATTAATTTCCACCTGCTTTTACCTGTATGAAAATATTGTAGTGGCTTTTCTCAGCAGTTAAACTTTCTATAAGGATGAGCTTGAGTCTAGAAGGAACATAGTTGTCATTGGAGTTGTATATGTTGTTACGAGCAGGGGAATGAGGTAGCTACAGGACACTGAGACTGAATAACTTGGCATCCCAAGTTGATAGTTTATAATTGATCCAGGAGTCTCATTCTACACCTATCCTGAAGTCATTCTCTATGATCTATTGCTTAATGAAAGAAGAAATTAATTAATTAAGAATATGTGCAAGGAAGCCCTGGGGTTCCATTTTAATGTAAAATAAGTAGCTTACATCTTGTCAAGTGGTTTTAACAACGTAGTTCAACTACAGTCGAGGCAACCTTGAAAAGCGTGGCCTAGGCCAGAGGTGAGTGTCTGGAGACTTTTCTTTTACCACCTAAACTGTTTCCTCTACCATCAGTTAATTATTGTAGACATGAGATCATGATCTGTAGTTCAATCACTTTTGGGGTCCATGACATCATTTAGATTCATGGCCATAGTTTCAATTCTGAACCCCAATTAGCCATTTTGTAAATCCTGTCACTGGTCACATGGCTATCATTTCCCTTTTATAGTACTTGTCTCATTGCCTTGGTTTCATTTGTTTTCCTGACTCCTTTATTTACCAACCTATTAACTTCTTGCATATGTGTAGTACTCATTTTTGTTTTTCTAGAGCCTAGTACAGTGTTTAGATGATCAATAATTGTTTACTGAATGAATAAATTAATAAAAATCAAAAGAGAACAACAAAAAAAAGCTGTTCCTGCTTCAAGATATGATTATTAGACAGACCAGTAGTGTGAAAATCAACCAATTTTTCATCACCTCCACTGATGAAGGATGATCTCCTTTACATGGGGTTGGTTCTAGCTTCCTGGTTAGTTCTTCTGTTTTTAGGTGAAACTCTCAGAAGCCCCTTTTCATGCTGCCTCCTGTTTGTAGGGACCTCAGGTTATTCCTCCTACTCAGTGACACCATCTCATTAGTTTTGCAGAAAGGTGAGATTTACAACTTCTGTAGAAGTTTTCCTGTACAGACTAACAGGGAAGGAAGCTATAACTTCTTGAATTAGCACAACATATTTGCCTTCCTTCCGGCTGCCATAAATTCTTAGGATGTCACAGAATCAACAATTCAGATGATTATATCTGGTTTGTAAATTGTCCTCCAAATTGCCACCTTTTCCCCCTAACCTGCACCTGGAGGACTAAGGTATAGGAATAGTTCTGACCTCTGGCCTTACAGCCAAGGTTAATTGGCAGCAAGATCACATGACTAACCCACTCCTTTCAAGTCAAGCCTTAGGAATTCTACCAGATTATTTTTTCAGAAGTATATGATTTTTTTTTAACCACAAAGTTTTGTATTGACAAAACCTCTGTTACAAGACTTTGCCCAAAATTCTTCAAAAAATGTCCAAGCCACACTTAACTCTTTGGAAACTAGACTGTTTGACAAAGAATTTGCTAGTGATTGTTAGCAACAGGTAGATCACAACTGGCCTTGGGACACATGAAAATTGTACACATTGCACTCTGAATAGTAAGTTACAATATATTTAGAAGACATATTTATAAGTTAACCCAGTTATGGTTAACAAACCATGAAGAAAATACATTTTATTTTTAGTTTCAAGATAGAAAAGAGAGTGGCAGGCTTTTGACTAGTATGCCTTAGGAAACAAGATGAGAAGCCAAAGGAAATCTTTCCATATTTGTATACATTTGAAAGAAGCAGGAGAATGTGAGCTCTCTTCAGGTTGACATCAAAAAGTGACTGTGAATGATTTATAATGCATGCAGAAAACATAGTTAACTTCTCAAAACCATTAGTTACCTTTATTTTGTCCTAGCTTAGAACCCCAGGCCGGAAAACTCCATAATAAGCTTTTGGGGAGGGACAAATGTTGGCAATCATGCTTTCCAACAAGAGATTTCAGAGAAGTCCCAAACCAAAGAAACCATATCCCTGGTTTCTTTCTGTTTGCTTGGCAAATATACAAAGCTTCTTATCAATTTTACAGTCAATTATGGATACCAAACTGGAAAAAAAAAAGCAGTGAGACACAGGTGACACTTGAACAATACTGAGAAGCACTCAGAAAAATTAATGTCATTCATAGAGAAACTATGTGCTAAGTGCTGGTCAATTTTTTTTTTCTGTCATCTATTTCTTCAGTTTCAGCAAACATTATGATGTCAATGAGAACTTACAGGTGCTGCTCCTTGGACAGGACTGGGATCTGAAGGAAGGAGTTTAGAGAGCTCGGTTCCTATTGGAGTGGCCCAGGCAAGTTGCTTCACTTCTTTGAACCTCAGTTGAGTCTAGAAAATGTCTTCAATGCCCCAGTTCAGCTTAATATAGACCTTGGATTGTCATACTCTCTGCCTAGATTAAAATCATCTGAGGTAAGACATAGAAAGAAATAAAAAGTTTAACTCTTTTCCAGTTAAAGAAGAAAGGAAGGGAGGAAGGGAAGGAAGGGAGGGAGGGAGGGAGGGAGGAAGGGAAGGAAGGGAGGGAGGGAGGGAGGAAGGGAAGGAAGGGAGGGAGGGAGGGAGGGAGGAAGGGAAGGAAGGGAGGGAGGGAGGGAGGAAGGGAAGGAAGGGAGGGAGGGAGGGAGGGAGGAAGGGAAGGAAGGGAGGGAGGGAGGGAGGGAGGAAGGGAAGGAAGGGAGGGAGGGAGGGAGGGAGGGAGGAAGGGAAGGAAGGGAGGGAGGAAGGGAAGGTAGGGAGGGAGGGAGGGAAGGAAGGGAGGGAGAGAGGAAGGGAGGGAGGGAGGGAGGAAGGGAAGGAAGGGAGGGAGGGAGGAAGGGAAGGGAGGGAGGGAGGAAGGGAAGGAAGGGAGGGAGGGAGGAAGGGAAGGGAGGGAGGGAGGAAGGGAAGGAAGGGAGGGAGGGAGGGAGGAAGGGAAGGAAGGGAGGGAGGGAGGGAGGAAGGGAAGGAAGGGAGGGAGGGAGGGAAGGAAGGGAGGGAGGGAGGGAGGAAGGGAGGGAGGGAGGGAGGAAGGGAAGGAAGGGAGGGAGGGAGGGAGGGAGGGAAGGAGGGAAGGAAGGAAGGAAGGAAGGAAGGAAGGAAAGAAAGAAAGGTGGGTTGCTAATTTGTAGACTCCCCGGGGCTACACACGGTACCTATTTTCCCAGCAATGATCCTAGTGAGGAAAGAGCAACAAGACACTAGAGACACTAGAGACAAGCTCAGCTCACCTACCCTGCCTCTCACCTGAGCTCTCTGATTCTTATTTGGCAGGGACCCCTGAGGATCCATCTCCCATAACTGGACTTCAAAAAACTAACAATCCTCAGAACAAGAATTACTGAAGAAAACAAAACCAAAAAAAATCCCCTAACAATCCAAGGCAAAGTCAGACAGGCCAGGTTCTGCTTCTTAACCCTTTGAATACTATGCATTTAAATACATGTATTTTCTCAAAGAAGAATGTTTGCTCACTGTAGCAGAGAAACATTCACCTCCACTGTTGTGTACAGATAGTGTTTTAATATGACTAAAATATTTAGAAATTATTCTTTTTTTGTGATGTAGAAGTCTTTTGTTTGTTTTTTGAGACAGGGTCTCACTCTGTCACCCACACTGGAGTGCAGAGGTGCCATCTTGGCTCACTGCAACCTCTGTCTCCCGGCCTGAAGCTATCCTTCTGCCTCATCCTCCTTAGTAGCTGGGACTACAGGTGTGCGCAACCATGCTCCACTAATTTTGTAATTTTTTTTGTAGAGACAGGATTTCACCATTGTTGCCCAGGCTGGTCTTGAACTTCCCAGCTTACGTGATCCACCCACCAAGGCCTCCCAAAGTGTTGGGATTACAGGCATGAGTCAACACACCCCATTTAGAAGTATTTTTAAGTTTTAATTTTATTTATTTTAGAGACAGGGTCTTGCTCTGTTGCCCTGCCTGAAGTGCAGTGGGATGATCATAGCTCATTGTAACCTCGAACTCTTCGGCTCAAGTGATCCTCCTGCCTCAGCTTTCCTAATAGCTAGGGCTACAGGTGGGTGCCACCATACCCTGCTAATTGTTTTATTTTATTTTTTGGAAAGATAGGGTCTCGCTATGTTGCCCAAGCTTGTCTCAAACTTCTAGCCTCAAGTGGTTCTCCTGCGTTGGCCTCCCAAAGCATTGGGATTACAAGCATAAACCACTGCGTCTGGCCAGAAGTTATTTAAAAAAAAAAAAAAAATCTGACTAAACAGGGCTCACAGTTGAACAACTTTCAGTCATCTGGACTTGTCCCAAATAACATTCAGTCTTAGAAAAATAAGAGCAGAAAGACTTTAAGTCACTTGCTTAAGCACCCAAGCTGCTTCCTGTCAGAAGCCAGGGGCATCTTTTGCCCTGTTTGCGTGTGTGTTTGCTCTTTTTAAGGTGAGAGCAGCCATTAGGAAGTCTTTCCTCAAGCCAGTATTACATCAGGGCTGCGGTATAAATCAGGTAAACTCAACATGGTTTTTGGCAGAGTGTTTTTTTTGTTTTGTTTTTTGTTTTTTTTTTGCACCTGGGGAAAGAAGTGAAGGCCAGGATTTTTGTAGAGTTCAACTCTTTGTGTTGACCCCAGATACATCCTCCTCTTCTCCCTCCCTAGTAGCTAACTTTTCCATTTTGTAAAGCATGTGTTTCTTGGCAACAGATTCCTTTCCTGATTTAAGAGTTAGAGCATGCAACCCACGTCAGGTCAATGAATACATTTTCTCTACCAACCTCAGTGAATCCAGAGGGGCCCTGTGACCAAAGCTGCTCCCATCAGAGGAATATCAGGACTCATTAGCAATACTGAAATAATGCTTTTTTCCTTCTTGGCTGTGAGAAGCACATAGCTCCAGGAAGTTGGTGCTGTCATTTGAGCACCACGGTAGGAGTCATCTTTAGGATGAAGTGATAGCCCGGAAGGCAGAGCAAAGAAAAAGAAAGAACTAGACACTTGGTGACATTGCTGGGTGGCTGGATCAAGCCTCATTTGATATTTCTGGATTTTTCACCTACAGAAGGCCTTATATCCCTTTTTATTGTTTAAATCAGCTGGAATTGTGTTTTCTTTAAGTGCAGTTGAATGAATTCCAACTGAGAGAGGAATAATGGGAGACCAGAGCGATTATAGGATAAAGGTGGGGCCTGGGAGCCAACTGTCGATTTAACATGGACCCGAGAGTAACTGGGTATATCTCCTCCACCTGAGGGCAGATATCCTAAACCCTTACTCTCAGAGATCAACATGGAGTCTCTGAAATCTTTACCCTCATAAAAATGAGGATAAATATTTCTTTGTTTTTGTTATACTGAGATGATTAAATCTAATATTTTCGTGGGAAAGAGAGATACCTCAGTTCACTGGTGTGTGGTGTGTCTGCACAAGTGCTGATGGAGAAGTCATGGTTAGCTGGAGAAGATATATGCCATTGGCCTCCTTCCTCACCGCGTGAATGCATGAAATCTCAACGGGCAGCAGAGAAGAAGTACAGAAGGCAACTGCCTTGGCCAGAGGTTTCAGGTCAACCACCCGGGGATCTGAATTACGCTGCAGAGTTGAGTAGAAACTAGTGTGTGGAATAAAAATGTTTAAAAGTTATATTTAAAGATAAATAGTTATCTTAAAAGCTCTCTGACTGGAGAGGTTTTTAAAAAGACAAGGGTTAAAACGTCACGGCCTGTGTCAGGTATCTAAAACAATGTCTTCCCCGCTTTTCTGAGGGAAGGGTCTGCCATGGTGATTTAAGCAGGGAGAAAGCAGGGACCTGTGGCCTGAGAGGAGCCTGAGAAATGACGGGGAGCATTCCTAGGGATGCAGAAATGCAGAACGCAATGCCTTCGTCGACGTCTCTGAAACCTGGTGGGATCGAGTTCATAACCAGAACGGGAGCAGTCCTATCAGGGCATTAGAATTCAAGAGAGCTAATTTGGGGGAATTAAAAAAAAAAAATCTAGTGAGTATGGTATTGAAGGAGGGAATACTAAACCCCAGGAGAAGGGCAGGCTGCTGGAATAGCCACCATAATTAAAGCAGATTACAATTGCTCTGAGAAAAGAGGGACGCAAAGAGTTAGAATATCCAGTGCGCCCGTTGAGACTGATGGGACGGAGGCTCTGTAATGGCAGTGAGGAAACTGGGAGGGAACCCTAGAGAAATTTTTCATAATACCTATTCTTTTTTTTTTTTTTAAAGAGGAAATGATAATTATGACAAAAACCAGAATGGAAAAGCTGAATAAAGTAGCTACGTGAAAGGAGAGGCATTTGTGTCTCATATGGGGAAGCAGAGCAAGCAAGGCCACTAATACAAATCAGAATATATGAAGCAATAATCTGTTTTTAAACTCTTTTAAAATGAGCGGCAGGGAAAAAAAGGAAACTTAGAAAAAAAATACTGACACCTCTGTTAAAGTCACAAAGCGGAAAAAAATAAATTTGAGCAGGTACACTGACACATTTGGAAATCAACAGATCTAGATGACAGACACAGGGTAGCTGTTAAAGAAGACAGATGACAAATTTAGACCCAACAATTTTTTTCTCTCCCTTCGGAGTGGGAAGGGGAGTGTAGAGAAGGCTTTGAATCTGTTTGATACTTTTCCTTCCTTTTAATTCTATTTTTTTTAAAGGAACTACATCAGAAAGTTACCAGTACATTCTATAGTAATTAAAATAAAGTAAAGCAAAACAGACTCATTGAGCCATAAATGAAAACTGAGGAATGTTACCAACAAGCGAAAGTGTGATATGTGAAAAGAAGGTAGTGGCTATTAACAAGACTACAGAAATAAACCTGGAAGATATCCCTTGAAAAGCCTGACGATACCACTTTAATAAAATTAAAAATTGTCCCACTCTATTTGACACATCTGTGAGCATGACAGCAGCACCACTCACAGAAATAGCTGTACAGCAGATAGTCCTGGGCAGGTCCACCGGATGGCCTGTGAATTAAGTATATATGTCAATCAGCTGGCATCTCATATTTATGGAACATTCATGATGTGCAGAGCATTAGTTAACCTTTATGGGCAATTTCTACCTTCAAGAAGTATGAGGCTACTTGAAAACAAAGTAACACATGTATAAAAATAGTTATTAGCATAAAGCAGTATAGGCTAAGTGCACATTAGGCTCAGGAGAACACAGCACAGCTGGGACCTGAGTTTAGAATTCAGATATAGAAGACTACAGAATTCTAGGCCGGAGTAGAAAGGCAGAATTATCCAACATTATTTTTTTAAAGGTGGAGTTAGGAGAGGGCAATTAGTTTATCAGTCTACCTGGAGTAGAAGAATTCAAAAGTGGGAACTGAGATTTCACCAAAAATAAGAAATTAATTGAGAATGGATTATAAACCTGAAAGTGAAATGCAAAATAATAAAACATCTAGAAGAAAACATAAGAAAATATTGACATATTGCCATGATCTTGGGAAAGATTTTTTAAACAAGATACAATAAAGCACTAAACATAAAATATACATCAATTGAACTACATTAAAATTAAGAACTTCTCAATCAAAAGCAGCCATTAAGAGAGTAAAAAAGCAAGCCATAGACTGAGAGAATGTATTTGCTATCTACATATCTATACATATACATGTCATATATATATACACATGTATTAACACATGTCATATATACACGTTATCTAGCTACATATCTACACATATACATGTCATATATATACACATGTATTTTTATATATGTACATATATTTGGAAATGTATGTAAAATATCTGGCAAACAACTTATATATAGAATATATAAAAAGCTTCTACTAAAAAAAAGAAAAAGAGAGTTGCCAAATTAAAAAAAATGGGCAAAAGACTTGAACAGGCACTTCATAAAAAATGATATCCAAGTGGCTAATAAGCATGGGAAAAGGTGATCAATGCAGTTATCAGAAAAATGAAAATTAAAATCATAATGAGATGTTACTACACACTTACTGATACGGGAGGGGGGCAAGGAAGTGCTGGGTAGAGAGAGGCAGGTCCCTGGCTAGGGCTCCACTCCCATGGACCTAGGTGAGGACAGGCACTCCTGTTTCACACCCAAATGTTGCATTTTCCAAGACCATCCTGGCCTACCACACCCCTATCCTGTGTCTATAAAAACCCGAGACCTGGCTGGGCGCAGTGACTCATGCCTGCAATCCCAGCACTTTGGGAGGCCAAGGCGGGTGGATCACGAGGTCAAGAGATTGAGACCATCCTGGCCAACATGGTGAAACCCCCTTTCTACTAAAAATTAGCGGGGCATGGTGGTGCGGCCTGTGGTCCCAGCCACTTGGGAGGCTGAGGCGGCAGAATCGCTTGAACCCAGGAGGCGGAGGTTGCAGTGAGCCGAGACCCTGCCACTGCACTCCAGCCTGGCGACAGAGCGAGACTCCATCAAAAAAAAAAAAAAAAAAAACCCGAGCCCCTAGCAGGCAGACACACAGGCAGCCACAGGGCAAGAGGAGTACATCAGTGGAAGAAGACACAAGCAGCTGGTTGGCAAGAGGATGATGTGGGAGCACACCGGCAGAAGAGTATGCCACAGGTGCCAGTGCACAGGCAGGCCATCGACTGACAGGAGGAGGCGGAGTTTGGCCTGAGCAATTGGAGGAGAGCCTGGGCACTGAGCAGCGCAACTCCAGGGAAAAGACCATCTCCCTTCTGGCTCCCCCATCAGCGAGGATTATTTCCACTCAATTAAACTTTGCACTCATTCTCCAAGCCCATGTGTGATATGATTCTTCCAGTACACCAAGGCAGGAACCCAGGATACAGAAAGCCCTCTGTCCTTGAGACAAGGTAATGGGTCTAATTGAGCTGGTTAACACAAGTTGCCTATAGATGGCAAACTAAGAGAGTACATTGTAACACATGCCCACTGGGGCTTCACCTGTAAACATTCACCCCTAGACATTGCTGCCGGGTTGGAGCCCCACAGCCTCCCTGTCTGTATGCTCCACTAGAGGTCTGAGTAGCAGGGCACTGAAGAAGCAAGCCACACCCCCATCACATGCTCTGCAAGGGGGACAAGGGAATCTTTCCTGTTTCACTACCAGAATGGTGAAAATTGAAAGGACTTACAATACCAAGTGTTGGCAAAGATGTGCAACAAATGGAATTCTATATATTACTTGCTGGTTGGAGTAAAAATTTCTTAAACTCCTTTGGAAACTATTTGGTAGTTTCTATAAAGCCAAACATTTATACACTCTACCAGAAATTCTACTTCTAGGAATACACCCAACAGAAATGAGTGCTTAGGTTCACACACACACACACACACACACACACACACACACACACACACGTGTACAGAAATATTCATAGCAGTTTTTTTATAGTGCCCGCCAAAGAGGAAACCATTTGTTCATAAATTTAAAAAAAAGTAAATTATGAAATATACAAAAGATAGAGCACTATGAGTATTGAAAAAGAACAGCTCTACATAATGGTATCTTATTATGCCCAGTGAATAAAGGAAGCCAGGCATAAGGGTACATGTTGCATAACTGCATTCATATGAAATTGAAAACAGGAAAAACCAACCCATGTTGATTATGGTTAGAATAGTGGTCACCTTTGGGAGTATAGTCTGAAAGGGGAATGAGAGCTTTCTGGGGGATTGGTAATGTTGTGTAACTTGGATTCAGTAACGGTTTCTTGGGTGACTGCATATGTAAAACATTTACTAATCTTTACACTTAAGATTTGTGCCCTTAATTGTATGTAATTCACACCTCAATTGAAATGGAGGTATCAGAAAAAACAATTGAAGAGGAAATTAAAAGAGAAAAAATATAAATATTTATTCTTTCTTACATCCCTTCAGGATTTAGGAGTCAGATTATGGAGAGTATCTAATCACAGGATGAGGAAGCTGATTCTGTTTTGTTGGCAATAATAAGCTGTTGCAAACTTTTTGGGCAAAGTTGACATTTTAGGAAGATTAACTTCATATATAAATATGGAGAAAAATATTGGAAAAGAGAGGGAAAGAAGGTGAACAAAGAAAGTCATCAAGAAGCAGTTATCGGCCGGGCGCGGTGACTCACACCTGTAATCCCAGCACTTTGGGTGGATCATGAGGTCAGGAGTTTGAGACCAGCCTGGCCAATATGGCAAAACCCGTCTCTGCTAAAAATACAAAAAATTAACCAAGCGTGGTGGTGGGTGCCTATAGCCCCAGCTACTCGGGAGACTGAGGCAGGAGAATGGCGTGAACCCGGGAGGCGAAGCTTGCAGTGAGCTGAGATCACGCCACTGCATTCCAGCCTGGGCGACAGAGTGAGACTCCGTCTCAAAAACAGACAAACAAACAAACAAACAAACAAAAAACCCCACAAAAATTAGCCGGGCGTGATGGCATGCGCCTGAAGTCCAGCTACTCGGGAGGCCGAGGCAGAAGAACCGCTTCAACCCGGGAGGCAGAGGTTGCAGTGAGCTGAGATCATACTACTGCACTCCAGCCTGGTCGACAGAGCAAGACTCTGTCTCAAGAAAAAAAAAAAAGAAGCAGTTATGAAAATCCAGCAAGAGTGTAATCACGTGTACACTGTACAGGAAACAGTCTGTTTTCCCAGCTTAGAGTACAATAATAAATGAATTTTAATTTTTCAATCGATCAATTGAGATGCCATTTACATGTATTTTTAGGAATTGCAGTATTTCTCTTTTGAGGTTCACCAATTCTGAATTGTCCAGGAACTCTGGGGGATTGCACTGTTCAAAGGATGGCAGAACTGTATCACACTTCAGCCGCTAAGCGTCGCTGCTGAAGACTGGTTCTGCACTTGCAGGGATGCAGTGGGGCATCCCTGGGGAAGCAAAGTAATAGATTTTTAATTCAGTTTCATTTGGTTAGCCATTTTTTCTTCAGACCTCAACATTGTTCCATGGTGGCTGGATCCAGATGGCCTTCTGGACTCAGGCATAGTTTGTGTTGGAATCAGTTCTCCAATCCAACCCTTAGGTGATTGTG
Source organism: Pongo pygmaeus (assembly GCF_028885625.2). Lineage (NCBI taxonomy): Eukaryota > Metazoa > Chordata > Mammalia > Primates > Hominidae > Pongo > Pongo pygmaeus. The sequence goes on along the minus strand of NC_072373.2, from coordinate 142,453,784 downwards.
TTGAGTTCAAGTCATGGACCAGGCCCTGTACCCGCTGGTAGGTATTTCTTTGGGGGCTTTTGAGACCTCTCCTGTCAGTAGACCTTGGACAGAGCAACTGCAGTTGGACATGACAGCTGCCTATCACCTTGAATCTTAGAGAACCCGAGAGCTTTAATCTCCTTATAAAAATTGCTTAACTCTGCTTCCAGAACTTTCTACACTTAAGGACCTCACATGGTACCATCTTTGCACCATCTTTTTCAAGCCACTGTACAGTTTTGCTATGGGCCTTTCCCTATGGTAATACATCTTCACCTTCCTCCTCACACATTGTTAACAAGAGGGGTCCATTCAGGTGAAGCCTATCATAATGATAAAAATCAGCCCCAAGGCCAGGTGCGGTGGCTCACGCCTGAAATCCCAGCACTTTGGGAGGCCAAGGTGGGTGGATCACCTGAGGTTGGGAGTTCGAGACCAGCCTGACCAACATGGAGAAACCCTGTCTCTACTAAAAATACAAAATTAGACGGGCGTGGTGGCGCATGCCTGTAATCCCAGCTACTCAGGAGGCTGAGGCAGGAGAATCGCTTGAACCTGGGAGGCAGAGGTTGCAGTGAGCCGAGATCGTCCCATTGCATTCCAGCCTGGGCAACAAGAGTGAAACTCCGTCTCAAAAAACAAACAAACAAACAAAAAAATCTGCCCCAAAACTATTTGGTGTTTCCATTTGTGGGCTGAGAAACAGCTGAAATCATTTCTAAAATTACACCTTATCAGGTAAGTAGAGCATTATATAAATAGCCTTTGCTAAAAAAAAAGATAAAAAATTTAAAAAATGGAAAATCAAACAACCTAAGTTCATTTGCATCTATTTAGTATACGATAAGTGATTAAAAATTCTTATGCATCATATGCTAAAACAATAGCTGGCCTATTTTCTATAAAGAAAAATTAAACTCGAATTTATTACTACTTAAAGGGGCTAAAATAAAAATGAAATAAGCAATTAAATTAACATGTGTAGATGGTTTAGTGGGATAAAAAGTAGACTTGGGGCCAGGCGCGTTTGCTCATGCCTGTAATCCCAGTACTTTGGGAGGCCGAGGAGGGCAGATCACAAGGTCAGGAGATCGAGACCATCCTGGCTAACATAGTGAAACCCCGTCTCTACTAAAAATACAAAAAAATTAGCCAGGCGTGGTGGCAGGCGCCTGTAATCCCAGCTACTCGGGAGGCTGAGGCAGGAGAATGGCATGAATCCGGGAGGCAGAGCTTGTAGTGAGCCGAGACAGGCCACTGCACTCCAGCCTGGGCGACAGAGCAAGACTCCGTCCCCCACCACCAAAAAATATGAATAAATAAATAAAATAAAATAAATTAAAAAATAAAAAGTAAAAGGAGACTTGGAACTCGAAAAACTGAGTTCAAATCATGTTTCTGCTATTTATTAGCTGGGTGAGCTTATTAGTTTATTAATTTCTCTGAGCCTGTTTTAAAACATGAAAAACAAAACATCTTCAAAAAGTTGGTGTGAGACCATTATGAAGGCATCTAGCACACAGCTAGTCCAATAGCAAAATGTCAGTGAGTACTTTTTTTTTTTTTTTGAGACAGATTCTTGCTCTGTCTCAATCTCGGCTCACTGCACCCTCTACCCGCCCCCCTCCCCAGCCCCCGGCCTCTCCCCCAGGCTCAAGTGATTCTTCTGCCTCAGCCTCCTGAATAGCTGGGATTATAGACATGCACCATCACGCCCGACTAATTTTTGTATTTTCATCAGAGACAGAGTTTCGCCATGTTGGCCAGGCTGGTCTTGAACTCCTGATCTCAGATCTGCCCGCTTCGGCCTCCCAAAGTGTTGGGATTACAGGCGTGAGCCACCACACCCAGCCAGTCAGTGTTTATAAACTAAAACCTGACTGGGAGTGGGAGAGGAAGTTTTTTAACAGATGGGTTTCAAGGTGAGTAGTAAGTCCTTATTTGTTTATTCATTTGCCTTCATTAGTAATTTGGAGAATGAAGCAAACCAGATAAAAGTGACAGTAAATTGAGAAGTAAATTGTGGGATAAATTGTAAGGTATAGTTTTAAAAGAACATAAAATGCTTGAAATAGGTGGTCATTTTCTTAGGCCTATCATAGGTAAATTTGATGAGGTGGAAGAAAATGCCTCAGAGACTATTCAAAACAAACCTATAGTCCTTGGAACTCAGTGTAGGAGTCAGAAATCTGTATATCTTAAAAGGCTGGGCTACCATATTTGCCTCCACTTCAACACTATAAGGAAAAGGAAAACACAGACTGGATTCAGAGTAGAACCATTCCAAATGGTTAATGGAAAGAATTTACCATGAAGAGATTAACGTCTGTGCAATTGTGTTGAATGATGGCAGGGGTCTCGGTCTGGTATTTGGCAAAGGTCTTCAAGTGTCTGGGATGAGGAAAAAGAAAATTAACTGAGTACAGGAATAAAATTAACCTGGTATAAAATAGCATTATTAAGAAAAAAAGAACTAAACTTTGGCTATGTAACACTTAGGCTGGATTTTAGGGAACAAAAATGACCTTTCTGACAGTGGGAACCTCATTTAGGAGTAAAATAACATTAAATGGAAAAATAACCCATGAAAAGGTGAATAACTGTCATCTCCCAGAAGATTTTGAAATTATTTTCTGCCAAATGGAATTTGGGAAGTCTTCTTATCTATGCAGCTGACTCCCTGCTGTACTCTATCTCTGTCAATGCTTTAACCGTACTGGGATCTCCAATCCATTGATCCATCCTTTTAGTGTCCCTTTACCCTTGGTGACCTGACTCCCTTCACTTTCTAGCTTAAATTCCAAGTTCAGTTACCATAATCATTCCCTGGCTTGTGGATCCACCTCTCTTGCCCATCTCTAGTATCTCTCCTATAGTCAAAGTGACCTTTTTTAAAACTTAAGTGAGGAAAGTCAATTCCTTGCTCAAATATTCTAGCAGTTCCCCCATTGGCTTTTAGAAATACATATAAAAATGTCAGTAGCTACAACACAGAATGCTAAACTTGGTATTTTCACATTAATTTAGCATCCACAAATAGGAATGAGTGCTCTCCTCTTAGGAGTTTTCTAGCAGAGGCAAATAAAAAATTTCTTTAGAGGAAGGCATCTTCACTTTGGAGCTTTGTTATTTCCATAGATGAAATCACATAAATATGAGCCCATAATTTACTAAAAAAACCCTCCAAACATACAAGGAAACAAACCATCATGGACATCAGTTGAAACAACAAAGATCCAGACTCACAAAGACTTCATATATTAACTTGGTACATATAAAATATAAAATAAATACACATACAATGTTTAAGAAAATAAGAGGGCATAAAAGTAAGTAACTTTCCAAGAAACCTTAAAAAAATCCTTGAAAGTTTTGGGAGGGGGGAAAAAGCCCAAACTGAATATGTATGGATAAAAATATTGCAATTAGAAACAGATACTAATGGAGATAAAATGTATAAACTGAAAGGTAGGTCTGAATAAATTATAAAGAATACCACCCAGAGAGCTTTGTCACCCACAGAGACAAGAAGATAGAAAATAGGAAAGAGAATATAAGAGACATTGAATACAAAATGAGGAGTTCTAACAGACATCTAGTAAGAATTATAAAGAAAAACAGAGTGATTAAGAGGGTTGTAATAATCGGAGTCTACAGCTCAGAATTTCCTGAAACTGACAAAATAGAAGAATGCACAGGCAAAACAAACACAATTTTGCCAAGCCACTATAACTAAGACATCCACAACTAGACATATTACAGTGTATCTGCAGATCACTGGAGACAAAGAGAAAACATCTTAGCAGCAGCCAGACAGAAAAGATGACTTGCAAAGCAATGACAATTTTGCCCGCAACAGACTTTGCATCAGTGATAATGGACACAACAAAAAATAGGAAAAAAAAAAAAAAATCCGTGTGTTGAAAGAAAATCCACCTAGAATTGTGTACCTAGCAAAATATCTTTTAAAAAATGAGGAGGAGCCAGGCACGGTGGCTCACGCCTGCAATCCTAGCACTTTGGGAGGCCGAGGTGGGCGGATCACAAGGTCAGGAGATCGAGACCATCCTGGCTAACATGGTGAAATCCCATTTCTACTGAAAATACCAAAAAAAAAAATTAGCTGGCCGTGGTGGAGGGCGCCTGTAGTCACAGCTACTCGGGCGGCTGAGGCAGGAGAATGGCGTGAACCTGGGAGGCGGAGCTTGCAGTGAGCTGAGATCCAGCCACTGCACTCCTGCCTGGGCAACAGAGTGAGACTCTGTCTCAAAAAAAGAAAAGAGGAGCAAATACAAAATTTTTAGGATACACAAAAGTTTTTTAATCATATGTATAACTTAGCTAATCTTCATTAAAGGAACTTCTGACTAAGGGACTTAAAAATGAGCTTGGGAAGAATGGTTGCAATGTGAAGTAGAAAGATATATAAATAGCTTATTAAACTCAGAGATACTTAAAAATTATGCTGTCTATATAAAATAATTTTAAAATAAAGTTTAATTTATGGAGCTTAAAAGAGATGGGATTAAAATGCTGGGCAATACTAGCCTATAAATTAGGAGTGGGGTGGGTCATAGTAAAAGTGTTCTAAGACCTTCATATTATTCAGGATAAGACATTACTAAAACTTACACTTTTGGTAAGTTAGCATACATAGATAGTGAAAATTTCAAGAGTGACCTCTAAATTATAGAAATAGAATGCATAACTTTGAAACCAGTAAAAGGTATAATGTAATATTATAACAAATTCTCAATTACAAGAAACAAGGAAAAAAACAAGAAAGAGACAGAATGGTAGAAACAAATATAAAAATATCATTACTTATAAAAAATAAAAATAGACAATATGTGCAAATTAAATCAGAGTTTGTCATATTGGATAAAGATACAATCCAGTGATATACCGTTACAAGAGATACAACCAAAGTCGAAAGACATAGAAAAGTTTAAATTAAAAACATGAAAAATAATAGGCAAATGCTAACCACAATAAACATAAGGTGACTGTATTAAACCAAACAAAATAGGCTTTAAGATAAAAAAGAAGCATTCCTGGGAGGATTACTTATATAATTATAATAATTTCAGTTCACCAGGAATATATAACTATTCCAAGTGTGAGCTGACTAGTAAAATAGCCCTAAAAACATGAAAAGGAATAATTATAGAGTTATAAGGGGGAAAGTACAAAATCACGGTTGCAGCAGCAGATTGTAACAGGCTTAACAATTTAACTCCCTTAATTATTGATAAATCAATAGACAACACATTAGTAAAGATATAGAAGAATTTAGCTCTGTTATTAGCAAGTAAGAGAAAATGGACTTCTGTAGAATCACCTCCAAATAGACAATACATATTATATTCAAATACATATGTGGTCCTTATAAATTTACCACCACATTAATACATACAGTGAGTCACAACAAATTTCTAAGAATTGGTTTTACATAGATCATATTGTTTAACTGGAGTGCAATTAAATTAGAAGCCAATAATAAATGAAAATTCCTACATTTCTAAAAATTAAAAATACCTTTAAATTACTCATGGATCAAAGCAAACATCATAATTAAAATATAAAACTCACTTATAACTAAGTGATGATAACATTACCTATCAAAACTTATGTGATGTGGTTGAAAACAAGCTGTGAAGGCCATTTATAACCTAAAATGGTTACATTAGAAAAGAAGAAAGGCTAAAAAAAAATGAATGAGTTAAGTATCAAACTGAATAATCTAGACCAGTTGTTCTCAAATGTTTGCCTGAAGACCATGTGATACTCTTAAAAGTTATCAAGGGCCCCAGCTGGACATGGTGGTTCATGCCTGTAATCCCAGCACTTTGGGAGGCCAATATGGGCAGGTCATGAGGTCAGGAGTTCGAGACCAGCCTGGCCAACATGGTGAAACCCAGTCTCTACTAAAAATACAAAAATTAGCCAGGCATGGTGGTGCATGCCTATAATCCTAGCTACTTGAGAGGCTGAAGCAGGAGAATTGCTTGAACCCGGGAGGTGGAAGTTGCAGTAAGCCAAGATCAAACCATTGCACTCCAGCTCTGGGGGACAGAGCAAGACTCCGTCTTGGGGAAAAAAAAAATTATCAAGGGCACCAAAGAGCTTTTATTTATGTGAGTTATAACTGTCATACGGAGGTAGAACTTTAAAATTTAAGACATTTATTAATTCATTTAAAAATAATAATAAACCTATTTTATATTAACCATATGTTTTAATAAAAATATTCTCCCAAACAAAAGAATTTAGTGATAAGCATAGAATTATTTTACATTATTGCAAATTTCTTTAATGTCTACCTTAATAGAAGAGAATTGGATTCTCATATCTGCTTCTACATCTAATGTCCTATAATATGTTAGTTTGGTTGAAGTATATGAAGAATACCTGGCCTCACACAGACATGTACTGGGCAAGGGAGAGTATTTTAATAGCCTTTTCATATAATTGTGAATATTCTTCTTTGATACTATGTCAAATCTCCACTAACAGTAATCTCTTAAAGGTTAATTGCAATGTGGAATCTGAAACCACATCAATGAATGTTTCATAATCTGATACATTAAGATCTATGGGTATGTCTTGCACTTTGAATGAATCTTTTACCCATGCATAATTTTGTAATATCATTTATTGATCATCTAAAAATATTCATACACCGAGTAACACAGATCTCCTGAATGTTTACATATTTCATTGTATTATAGGGAAAAACACTTGTTAATTTCACCACCAATTTCATCAAAATGGCGTTTAAGCATTAGGAAGCTGTTAAACTCACAGTGACAGATATTCTAATTTTTATGTGAAAGCTCAAATTTTAACACTTGTAATAAGTATTTTCAACGTTTTCCTTGAAGTGACAGTCTCATTTCATTCATTTTTGAGAAAACGTCTGACAAATACCCGAAACTAGGTACTGGTAGTTTGCCTAGCTCTTTCAAGTAAGAATGCTGTCCTGTGATGAAAATGGCTAGTTCAGCTTGCAACTCCAACAATCATGTAAGTTCTTTTTTTTGAGAAAGGCATCATACTTTAAAATACAGCAGAATTGCTTTATGTGTAAATCCCAATTCATCAGACAGCATACTAAGAAAATATGTAATCAAGGATCAAGTTTTAATAAAATTAAATAGTTTTTACTGTTTCGTTAAAGAAATTCCTAAGTGAACTGACATACATTTTTATAGTGAGGGTGCAGTGATGGAAATACCATCACTGTCATGATCTGTGCTAAAGTGCCAGTGATTTTATCCACCCTAGTTTTTGTACTGCAGTTCAGTGTAACACGGTAAAAAAGTAACATCCTAGCATTGGAATGAAAATAGTTTTGATTTTACTTCCTAAAAAGTTTCTAGGGACCCCTCAGAAGTTTATAGACCATGTATGGAGAATCCAAGAGTCAGTAAACTGGCTCAAGCCAAGAGTCAAATCTTGCTCCTGTTTTTGTAAATAAAGTTTTATTGGAACACACCATGCCCATTCATGTACATTTTGTCTATGGTTGCTTTCATGCTACAACGGCATGAGCCTATTACTTGTAACAGACACTGTGTGGTCCACAAAGTCTAAAATACTGACTACTTGGTCCTTCACAGAAAAGTCTGCCAATGTCTGAATTAGGCTATATCAACAGAATAAATCCAACAAATGTACTTGAAGGAGATAATGAAGATCAGAAGTTAATGTAAAAAGAAAATGGCATGTGATAGAAAGGATGAATAAAGACAAATGCTAATTCTTCAAGAAGACTAATGAAATACAAAAATCTCTGACAAGATTGACTAAAAAAAGTTAAAGGATACTTATAAACAATAATTACAACCATAAAAGGGGGCTAAAAACATGTCAAAGATTTACAACATAAGAGAAAAATATAAAAAATTTTATGCTAATTTTAAACTAAACACAGAAATGATAAATATCAAGAAAAATCTGAATTATAAAATCAGACAAAAAAATAAACAATTACTCATTGCACATTTAGTTAAAAATCTTACCTTGAAAAAACTAGGGACCAATGCTTTCAGGCAAGTTCTGTAGAATATTCAAAGGATGGATTATTTCAATCTTATAAATTTTTCTAGAAAACAGAATAAAAGGAATATATAATGCTAGTATTTTACCTAATTTAAAAAATAGGTAAGGACAAAATAACAAAGGTAAATTACAGTCCAGTTCCACTTATGAGTTTGGCTATCCTAAACAAAGTATTAGAAAACTGCATATACTAGTATATAAGAAAGAATAATTCAGCATGACCAAGTTTAGTTTATCCAAGTAATTCAAAGAAAGTTTAGAAACTTGATCAATATAATTACTCCAGTAATAGATCAAAGGTGAACAACCAATATTAATTTTTTTAATAGATGCAGAAAAAGCACTTGGTAAAATTTAACACTCATGATTTAAAATGCCAACAAAACCCTTAGCGATCAGGAAAAAGGAAAAGTTACCCACTATTACCAGTTCTATTCCACATTCTATTTCACATTCCACATAGCCAGTGCAATAATCCCTTCCCCTTATAAAAGTTAGCAAAATTAAGAACTGACATTATTCTCAAATTATTATTTTCTACATAGGAAATATAAAATAATCTTATGGAGATATTTGGAATTAATATCAGAGTTTGGTAAGATTGCTGAATATACAAGCAATATATCATTACAATCAATACATAAAAATAAATTACCATCTACACCTTGACAACAAAACAGAAAACATACTTTCTCTCTCTCTGTCTATATATGTATATATATGTAAGTATTTATATAACTTATAATTTCGACTGAAAATGTAAGATGCCTAGGAATAAGAATAAGAAAAAAGAAAAATTTCAAGACCTATTTTGGAAAAATTTAAAAACTTTATTGAAAGATCTAATAAGTGAGAAGTAAACCATGATCCTGGACAGAAAATCTCAGTAATGTAAGAATTTCGATTATTTCCAGTTTTAACTATAGATTTATTCCATTATATTACATCAAACAAAATTCCAAAAAGAAGTTGATAATGTATAAATTGTGAAATTTACACGTAAGAACAAAGGCCCAAGAATTTTTAAGACCCTTCTGTCCGGGCGTGGTGGCTCACGCTTGTAATCCCAGCACTTTGGGAGACTGAGGCAGGTGGATCACTTGAGGTCAGACGTTTGAAACCAGCCTGGTCAACATGACAAAACCCCGTCTCTACTAAAAATACAAATATTATCAGGGCATGGTGGCACACACCTGTGGTCCCAGCTATTTGGGAGTCTGAGGCAGGAGAATCACTTGAACCCAGGAAGTGGAGGTTGCAGTGAGCCATGATCGCACCACTGCACTCCAGACTGGCGACAGAGCGAGACTCCGTCTCAAAAACGAAACAAAACAAAAAACAGACCCTTCTGAGGAATAATAAGCTAAAGGATTTTGTTCTTTCATATGTCAAGATGTATTATAAATACATAGTTTCTCAGATAATGTATAGGCACGGGGATAATGAAGTTGATCAATGCAACAGAATAGGGAACTTACAGGGGAATCTGACAGTTGGCCTGCCATAAATATGATGATGACCAGGTTTCCTAGCAGCTCACTGGGAAGTATGGATCACACAGTAAACGGTATCTATATTATTAATTATCCACATGGACAAAAATGAAATTGAATCTGTTTTATTCACAAAAACAAATTCCAGATGTATAAAAATGAAACTAGTAAAGACATAACTATAAAACTTTTAGAAGAATGTATATATATTCAAGAAAATATAAACATTTTGTTGCTACAAAAACAAGATTTGTGAGCTTACAATTGCTCATCAAAAAGCACCATAACAAGAGTGAAAGGATAACAAACTAGAAGATATTTCTAATATATATACTATGGGCTGAATTATGTCCACCCTCAAATTCATATGTGGCAGGCTTAACCTCCAATGTGATGGTATTTGGGGATGAGGCCTTTGGGAAGTAATTAGGGTTAGCTGAGGTCATGAGGGTGGGACACTCATATGGGATTAGTGCCTTCATGAGAAGAGACAGCAGACAGATGGCTCTGTCTACCATAGCGGAGGCAGCTGTTTGCAAGTCAAGAAAAGAACCCTCACTGGAAACTGACCATGCTGGCATCCTGATCTTGGACTTCGAGCTTCTAGAACTTTGAGAAATAAATTTTCTGTTGTTTAAGTCACCCAGTTTACGGCATTTTATTATGGTAGCCTGAGCTGACTAAGACAACATATAACCAACAAAGTATTAATATCCTGTATTCATAAAGAACTCTTGCAAAGTAAATAAGAAAAAAAAAAAAAACCCTTCCAAACTGAAAAATGGATAAAGTATTTGAACAGGCATATCACAGAAGAGGAAATACATTTGAGAAATATAAGAGAAAATGCTCAGGCCAGGCACAGTGGCTCGCGCCTGTAATCCCAGCACTTTGAGAGGCCGAGGCGGGCAGATCACTTGAGATTAGGAGTTCGAGACCAGCCCGTCTCTACTAAAAATACAAAAATTAGCTGGGCGTGGTGGTATGCACCTCTAATCCCAGCTACTTGGGAGGCTGAGGCAGGAGAATTGCAACCCAGGAGGCAGAGGTTGCAGTGAGTCAAGATCACACCATTGCACTCTAGCCTGGGTAACAAGAACAAAACTCCATCTGAAAAAAAAAAAAAAAAGGAAAGAAAAATGCTCAAAATCATTAGTAACCAGGGAAATGCAAATTATGACCATGATGAAATAGAATTCATATACACTAGATTGGCAAAAACTAAGAAGTCTGGTAATAGTAACTATAAGTGAGGATGTGGGAAAATAGACATATTTTGCTATCCAGACTAAAAATTGGCATGACCACTTTAGGAAATCACATTGTGAAATCAAACATTCTTATACCTGAGGATCTGGCAACTCTTCACCTAGATAAGGTATTCCTTACAGCAGAGGTTTAACAGTGGTGAAATGATGTGTCAAGAAGCCATAGTTTGCTGTTTGGTCTGCTGAGTAGAGCTGGGAGCAGCTGCAGTTTAGATTAATGCGGGTCTCACAGTGCCATAATGTGAAATAGACTGGAAAGCTTCACCTGAGTGAATTCCTGGCATATGTACAGGAGGAGATCTTTAAAGGACATGCATAGCAGCTCACTGGGAAAAGGAGGATTAAATAAAAAAGTGGTATAGTCATAGAATGGAATATTATACAGCACAGAAAATGTGAAATGGGAAAATTTCCCTTGTCCCACTCACAGGGCATGCCATGTGGGTGTTGCTTGCTTCTTCAGTGCCCTGCTGCTCAAACCTCTAGGGCAGCATACAGATGGGCAGGCTGTGGGGCTCCAACCCCATGGCAGTGTCTAGGGGGTGAATGTTTACAGCTTCTGAAGCCCCTGTGGGCATGTGGTACAGGGTGCTGTTTTAGTTTGCCCTCTATAAGTGGCTTGTGTTAACCAGCTCAATTAGACCCTCTACCTTGTCTCAAGAATAGAGGGCTTTCTGTATCCTGGGTTCTTGCCTTGGTGTGCCGGAAGAATCAGATCACACATGGGCTTGGAGAATGAATATAAGGTTTTATTGAGTGACGGTAGCTCCGGGGAAGTGAGAAGAGGATGGAGAAGGTTTTTCCCTGGAGTTGGGCACTCAGAGGCCTGGGCTTTCCTCAGACTGCCCCAGCCAAACTCCATGTCATTCTACTTCTGCCACTTGGTGGCCTGCCAGCGTGTGGGTGCCTGTCTGTGGGTTCCTCTAGATGTCCGGGTGCCTGTCTGTGGGTTCCTCTAGATGTCCAGCTGCCCGTGTGTTCTTCCGCTGATGTGCTCCTCTCCACATCCAGCTGCCTGTGTGTCTGTCTGCTAGGGTCTGGGGAATGGGTGGTGGTGAGGGAGGGGTGTTTATAGGTACAGGATGGAGGGCATGGCAGGCCAAGGTGGTCTTGGGAAACCCAACATTTGGGCAGGAAAATACAAATGCCTGTCTTCACCTAGGTCCATGGGGTGGAGCCCTCGCCAGGGACCACGCCCTCCTCTACTCAGCACTTCTCTGCCCCACTTCTGTATCATTTAAAGGGACCATGCCCTTCTCTACCCAGCACTTCTTTATCACATCAATGAATTCTAGCTACATTGATGAATTGTCAAACGTACTTCAGTGATAAAATCAAGTTGCAAAAAAGATGCACGCCAGTACCATTTTTACAAAAGTCATTGCAAATCAAAGCAAAGAATAACGTTGTTTGGGGATATGTATATATAATAAAAGAGATAAGAAGAAATAAAGACATAATATAAAATTTAGGCTCCTGGTTACCTCTAGAGAGAAGCGGTGGCTAGGATTGGATGGGGCAGAACCTATGCAGTTAGTAATATTCTTTCTTGTTCTTAAGTTGGTGATGGGTTTACTTTATTACTGTGCTTTAAAACTTATATATATATATGTGTGTGTATATAAAATCTTTTTAAATACATTAATATTACATAACAATGGTTTGGCCACGTGCGGTGGCTCACGCCTGTAATCCCAGCACTTTGGGAGGCCGAGGCGGGTGGATCACGAGTCAGGAGATTGAGACCATCCTGGCTAACACGGTGAAACCCCGTCTCTACTAAAAATGCAAAAAAAATTAGCCAGGCGTGGTGGCGGGTGCCTGTAGTCCCAGCTACTCAGGAGGCTGAGGCAGGAGAATGGCGTGAATCCAGGAGGCGGAGCTTGCAGTGAGCCAAGATTGTGCCACTGCACTCCAGCCTGGGCGACAGAGTGAGACTATCTCAAAAAAAAAAAAAAAAAGGTATAAGATGTTAGAGCCAGAATGGACTAAAACATATGATAGATGCACTAAATGTTTGCTGAGGGAAAGAAAAAGATAAGATGGGACCATAGATATCATCAAGTCCACTGGCTTTTGACTGTTTTTGATTTCAAGTCACAGTAAGAAGTACATTTCATATTGTGTCCAGAATTGGTGGGTTTTTGGTCTTCAAGAATGACTTCTTGAAGTCATTACCTATTTGAAGTTCTCTGACTTCAAGAATGATGCCTTGGACCCTCACGGTGAGTGTTACAGTTCTTAAACATGGTGTGTCCGGAGTTTGTTCCTTCTGATGTTCCGACGTGTTCGAGTTTCTTTCTTCTGGTGGATTTGTGGTCTCGCTGGCTTCAGGAGTGAAGCTGCAGACCTTCCCGGTGAGTGTTACAGCTCTTAAGGCGGTGCATCTGGAGTTGTTCGTTCTTCCCGTCCAGAGTTGTTCATTCCCCCTGATGGGTTCATGGTCTCGCTGGCCTCAGAAGTGAAGCTGCAGAACTTTGCGGTGAGTGTTACAGCTCATAAAGGCAGTGCGGACCCAAAGAGTGAGCAGCAGCAAGATTTATTGCAAAGAGCGAAAGAACAAAGCCTCCACAGTGTGGAAGGGGACCCTAGCAGGTTGCCACTGCTGGATAGGGCAGCCTGCTTTTATTCCCTTATCTGGCCCCACCCACATCCTGCTGATTGGTCCATTTTGCAGAGAGCTGATTGGTCTGTTTTACAGAGAACTGATTGGTCCGTTTTGACAGGGTGCTGATTGGTGCGTTTACAATCCCTGAGCTAGACACAAAAGTTCTCCAAGTCTCCACTAGATTAGCCAGACACAGAGCACTGATTGGTGCATTTACAAACCTTGAGCTAGACACAGGGTGCTGATTGGTGTGTTTACAAACCTTGAGCTAGACACAGAGTGCTGATTGGTGTATTTACAATCCTTTAGCTAGACAAAGTTTCTGCAAGTCCCCACTAGATTAGCTAGACACAGAGCACTGATTGGTGTATTTACAAACCTTGAGGTAGACACAGACTGCTGATTGGTGTGTTTACAAACCTTGAGCTAGACACAGGGTGCTGACTGGTGTATTAACAATCCCTTAGCTAGACATAAAGGTTCTCCAAGTCCCCACTAGATGCAGGAGCCCAGCTGGCTTCACCTAGTGGATCCCGCACCAGGGCCATGGGTGGAGCTGCCCGCCAGTCCCGTGCCATGCGCCCACACTCCTCAGCCCTTGGGTGGTCAATGGGACTGGGCACTGCAGAGCAGGGGGTGGCGCTCGTCCAGGAGGCTCGGGGTGCACAGGAGCCCATGGCTGGGGGGAGGCTCGGGCATGGCGGGCTGCAGGTCCCAAGCCCTGCCCTGTGGGGAGGCAGCTGAGGCCTGGCAAGAATTCGAGCACAGCGCCAGTGGGCCGGCAATGCTGTGGGATCTGGCGCACCCTCCACTGCTGCTGGCCCGGGTGCTAAGCCCCTCACTGCCTGGGGCCCGCTCAGCCCATGCCCACCCGGAACTCGCACTGGCCCATGAGCGCCACATGCAGCCTTGGTTCCCGCCCTCGCCTCTCCCTCCACACCTCCCTCCACACCTCCCCACAAGCAGAGGGAGCTGGCTCTGGCCTCAGCCAGCCCAGAGAGGGGCTCCCACAGTGCAGCGGAGGGCTGAAGGGCTCCTCATACACGGCCAGAGTGGGTACCAAGGCCGAGGAGGCGCCGAGAGCGAGTGAGGGCTGTGAGAGCTGCCAGCACGCTGTCACCTCTCAATATTATGCCCCACTAAACACACACACACATAGAGTACATAACTAAAACAAAAGTTATACAAAACAGAACCCACCCTTTCTACATGCAATTAACTCTGATGGTTTCTATTCTAATTTTTTCTACTATATGTTTTTTAAATTGATAGTTGTTACCTACTATAATAGATTAATCTCATGACCCTCAGAAAGGCCATGCCATGCTTTGAAATTCACTGAACTGATTTATCACTCATATTTTACAGATGAGGCAACTGAGCCTCCAGCAGGGTTACAGAGACAATGATTTTGAAAAGTGGTATATGTTCATGTGTCTAGAATAAACTAACATGACGCTAGTTTTAAATGTACCCTGATCATTGACATAACTTTACATATTGTATCTTTGTTTCCTCTTCTCATATACCCACAGCCCGACATTTGTCAAGTATGTCACTGTCTCGTGAGATCAGATTAATCCAGTGGAATTTATTCTGAATAAGCCATGCTAAGCACTAGCTAGTATCTTCTCCTTGTTTGCAAATCAATCTCTTGAATGGCTTTCCAATTTTTTTTTCAGGTATTAAAGTTAAATCTACTGAGCTATCTTTTTAAAAAACAATGTTGTGATAAAACAACCAGCAATACAAAGCAGTCCCTGGATCTGTGACTTTATACATTTATTTCATTACTTAAGCTGGAATTGAAAAATGCTTTGAAGTCCAAACACAAGTTTCTGTTTGCATTCTCTGATGAAGCCCATAACATACTGGCAAAACATCAGTTAAAAGAAAAAAAGTCTTATGCTCAATTTTTATGTATTTATTTTTTACTTCCTATACGCATCTTCACAGATCTGTGTCTAGATGGTTAACCGGTCATCACCCTTTCTAAAGAATATCCAGAATACATTATTCCATGCTTAGTTTCAAAGGTGATTTTTAGTTTAAATTTATACGCGAATTCAAATAACTCACAGGTGGATTCCTTTTTTGTTACTGTTCTCATTACCATGATTATTATCAGCAATTATACTGTTATTTTTAACCAAATATAGATTAATTTTTTGCTTCCCAATTGCTTAGAGGAGTCCAAAGCAAATGCACAGGAAAGGGAAGGAAATGCTCACTGTTTGAAGACCTGTACAGGGATTATTGGTGGTCCATTCCTCCAGGATAAAGGCATGTTACTACTGCTCCTCAACAGACTGGCATCATATGGAATTGAGGTAGAAGGTGAGACTCGACTCCAGAGGCAGGGCTTGGGCACCAGACCAGATTGAGGACTAGCTAAAAGAGGGAAGCAAAGAAAGCACCTCTCTGTAAGACCTGCACACCAGTTTGCTAAGTCAGTTTACCATTGCCATGGCAACACCTGGAAGTTACTGTCCCTTGCCATGGCAGTGACTCAATGATCTGTGTATTAGTCTGTTCTCACACTGCTAATGAAGACATACATGAGACAAGGTAATTTATAAAGGAGGTTTAATGGACTCACAGTTGCACATGATTGGGGAGACCTCACAATCATGGTGGAAGATGAAGGAAGAGCAAAGTTAACATCTTACATGGTGGCAGGCAGGAGAGCTTGTGCAGGGGAACTCCCCTTTATAAAACTATCAGATCTCATGAGACTTACTCACTATCATGAGAGCAGCACAGGAAAGACCTGCCCCCATGATTCAATTACCTCCCACGGGGTCCCTCCCACAACACGTAGCAATTATTACAATTCAAGGTGAGATTTGTGTGGGGACACAGAGACAAACCATATCAATCTGGAAGTTACCATATTTTGTCTAAGAATTTGTGCATAATTTGTCCCTTAATTTGCATATAATTAAAAATGGGTATAAATACGACCGCAGAGTTGCCTCTGAGCTGCTACTCTGGGCACACTGCCTGTGGGTTAGGCCTGCTCTGCAAGGACCAGTACCTCTGCCACTGCTGTACACTGCTGCTTCAATAAAAGTTGCTGTCTAACACCACCAGCTCACCCTTGAATTCTTTTTGGAGTGAAGCCAAGAACCCTGTCAGGCTAAGCCCCAGTTTTGGGGCTCCCCTGCCATGCATCAGAATGGCCACTTGTAAAGGGAAACAGTTTATGACCTAAAACTTTTAGAAGATTCATACACTGGCTCCTGTTGATAAGTGTTTTTTGAAAGTACTTACTGTTTTTGCATTTCTGTATCCTATGAGATAACATGATGCTTTTCCTCATAGTAAATTATCAATAAATGCATATGTAATTTTGCAAAGCATTCTTAGAATATTGTTCTGGAGAAGACCTTGAAAACCCTTCACTGTACAGGTGAGGAAAGTAAGGTGAAGTGAGATCAGTTTTCTCCCCTAGGTTTTCTGGCTTGGAAGTGGCAGTGCTGAAAAAGTGGAGCTCCTTTTTTCTAAGTCATATTACCTCTTAACTTTGAATTCTTTCCATGTTCTCAAAAGGACTCACAAAAAACAAATGAAATATTCCTCTGATCATTGTCTTTTATCAGTTTTAACAATAAACTTTGAAGCCTCTTTATCTACATGTAGCAAAACCTCTTTTTTTCCTGAGTGATTGTATCTAATAGTAAAACTGATTAAGCATTCCTTCTCTCTTCCAGTAAAACACTTCTATCTGCCTAAAAAAGAAAAAACAAAAAAAAAATTGCTCATACTAGTGATGATCTGTTTAAAAGTTAGAATATACTTAGCCTAGTCCTTCTGTCTCAATCTATCCTGTATTTATAATTGTTTAGCATCAGCCAGCTGCGATGGCACATGCCTGTAATCCCAGCACTTTGGGAGGCCAAGGTGAGTGGATCACCTGAGGTCAGGAGTTTGAGACCAGCCTGCCCAACATGGTGAAACCCCATCCCTACTAAAAATACAAAAATTAGCCAGGTGTGGTGGTGCATCTCTGTAATCCCAGCTATTCGGGAGGCTGAGGTGGGAGAACTGCATGAACTTAGGAGGTAGAGACTGCAGTGAGCCGAGATTGTGTCACTGCACTCCAGCCTATGAGACAGAGCCAGACCCCATCTCAAAATAATAATAATAATAATAATAATGATAATTGCTTAGCATTATGGCCATATGCATTAAGAAGTCCCTACTCATCAAATAAGCATTGATATAAGTCACTGCATTGTCCTTAATTAAAGATGAGAAATTTGTACATTTTAAAAGTCTTTATAGAAAACTTATAGAAGTAATTTTTCCATGTAGTTGTAAATTCATTTAACCAAAATTCTATATTCTCTGCAATTTTTTTTTTTTTTTTTTGAGATGGAGTCTTGCTCTGTCACCCAGGCTGGAGTGCAGTGGCACGATCTCGGCTCACTGCAACCTCCGCCTCCTGGGTTCAAGCAATTCTGCCTCAGCCTCCCGAGTAGCTGGGATTACAGGCGTGCACCACCACGCCCAGCTAATTTTTTGTATTTTAGTAGAGACGGGGTTTCACCGTGTTGCCCAGGCTGGTCTCGAACTCCTGAGCTCAGGCAATCCGCCCCCCTAGGCCTCCCAAAGTGCTGGGATTACAGGCATGAGCCACTGTGCCCAGCCCGTGCAAATTCTATTTTTTTTTATTTTTTATTTTTGCTTTTTTTTTTTTAATTTATTTTTTTTGAGATGGAGTCTTGCACTGTGGCCCAGGCTGGAGTGCAGTGGCGTGATCTCGGTTCACTGCAAGTTCTGCCTCCTGGGTTCACGACATTCTCCTGTCTCAGCCTCCTGAGTAGCTGGGACTACAGGCACCCGCTACCACTCCTGGCTAATTTTTTGTACTTTTAGTAGAGATGGGGTTTCACCGTGTTAGCCAGGATGGTCTCAATCTCCTGACCTCGTGATCCGCCCACCTCGGCCTCCCAAGGTGCTGGGATTACAGGCGTGAGCCACTGTGCCCGGCCATCTTTTGGTTTTTAAATATAGAGATGGGATCCTACTATGTTGCTCAGGCAGGTCTCAAATTCCTGGCCTCAGGTGATGCTCCCATCTTGGCCTTCCAAAGTGTTGGGATTACAGGTGTGAGCCACCGCACTCAACCTGAAAATTCTAGTTAAGTATGGTTCGAACTATTGTGTTTCTTTTGTCATGTTTGAATATTTCTTGTCGCTTGCACTTTGATTTTAGAGGTAATGCACATTGAAAACAAGACATATATTAAGCCCTACTATTTACTTGAATCTCGTAGGAACACAAGCTGAATGTTATAAAACAAGACTTAACCCTGCATATCAGGAAATAAAATAAGTTTCCAGGGTGAGACGTGCAAGTCGATGGAAATTAGACAGGGAAAGATCATTTCAAGTAAGAATTATATGGGGAGATTCCAGGATGGGCAGAACTGTTTGGACAAGAGGTTTAAGGTTGACAGGTGTGAAAGGTACACAGAAATAGGCGCGGTCTCTGTGGTGGTCAAGAAGGAAGGTGGCCTGGGTAGAGCAAGGATGGTAGAATTGAAGAAGGCAACGATAAACAATAAAAGCAATATTTATGTAGCACTTGAAAGCATTATCACACTTAGCCTGCGCAACACTTCTAGAGGTGATACCACTGCCATTGCTAACTAAGATCTGAGGGCTCAGCGAGGACAAGAATTTGCCAAAATCACAGTGCAAGTAAGGGACAGAACCCTCTGACAGATTAAGCTCTGGGAGCAAAAGATGCCAGTGGCTTGACTCTGTTCTAAGACGAAGTTCTGGCTCTTTTCCTTTGTCCCCTCCTCTTCCTCCTTCTCCTCTTTGTTATTATTATTTTTAATCTGAGAATTCCAATTGTTTGGGTGTTAACCTGGCCTATAGTAGGTGATGCTATGCATTGTATTCTAGACACATTTCCCAATACCCAGGACCTATCTCTTTTGAGCTGGTTATCTTCTTCTCAGAGATTTGTTATTTCTGAGAATTTCTTGATGGAAGAAGCATCTTTTATTGTTTGGGACCTGTGAGCATGGGCCCCACGTGCCCCCCATGCCCAGCAGAACTAAGGAATATGAGTGAAGGTCTGTGGAGCATAAGGCATCCAAACAGCAACACTGAAGATCCATCCTGAATGACGTGAGAAAAACACATTTCTGTGCAAATCAAAAACTAACAAAATGAAGCCCTCAGGATGAAATAATTCCTCAATCAAAAATCACTTTGGTGGAAATATGTACTGACACCTAGATTTGCAAGAAAAAAAAAGGAGACTGAAAAAGAATTAGAGCTCCCTTTCAATTAATACATCTTGGCTACTGTTGGTAGCACTGAGTTTTGTTTTCCAAATGAGGTTTAAAACCATATTTTGTAAAAATGCAAAATGACAGGTATTTAAACTCGTCCACCTCCTTCGAGCACTTTCCCTAGGATCTGTTTTTATCTGGTCTTTTTAACCACATGCATGCCATATGTACATTCCACCCAGGACCACTGGCCAGGGGCGATTCCACAGTGATCAATCAAGCACCATGCTGTTTACCTCTTGTCCTTCAGGCTGAAAAAGGTGCCCTTTTGTCAGAGTAGACTCCCTCTGGACAGTCCACAGATTAAAGAGAAAAATAAAACCCCCAAATGACTAAAAATAAAACCTTGCAATGACTAAAAGTTAGAAACAACCGTAATAAAAAGAAATATAGTCGGGGGAAGAATATTGTGGATTTTCTTCTTGGAAATTTTGAGAAACCTTAAGACGCAGGTCTAGAAAGATCTTACTGTTGGCCACAGTCAAAGTACACATAGCTTTAAATGAAAGTTTCAGGGTGGGTATTTGAGAATGTTGGGGCTCCTGAAATGATTATCTGTTTGAGCAGGTGGTGTCCATGAACTGGTCCTGAGGACATACTCCCCTAGTCTTTTAAGTCTGAGGTCAAACATTTCACAGACTGCCACACTAAGTGATTAACGAAACTAAGTTGTAGCTGGTAGACAGCTGGGTGCTTATAGCCTTGTAAGCCCTAGTGGTTTAGGCTTCTTTGATTATAGGAGCTGACCTTGGTCTCTACAAGAGCTGGGCAATCTAGGGGACTGGACAAACTGCAAATAGATTGCTAGGAGTTTCCTGTTTTCATTCAGATGTGTACAAATTACCTCAACATGCCCTTTTTTTCAGAAAACACTAAGGTCTGAAAGAAACTCTTGTTATATTGTTGCCACTTAGGTTTCACTGAGCCTGCATTATCTACTCACAGCTTTAATGACTTCCTGCTGAGAGAGGTTCTGTAGCAGTCTTGGCAGCAGGGCTAAGAATAGCATTAAATGCAAGGTTATCTAGGCATTACACTCACTGTAACATGCAATTAACTCTCCTCTTCCATTTTCATTACACAATTATTCATTAATGTCAATTTAATTTTATGCATTGTTCTACATGACCGAAGGCTGATTACGGGCCTTTTCACTCCAATATCCTAAGTTAACTGGTGCCAGCCGCACTCAGGGCTGCCTAATTGCAATTTAGCCCAGAAAATTCCTCCCATTTTTGCCCTCCAGTAATGGAACAACAGATCATGGCCAGGTAAAGATTTTAAGGTGGAAATAAAGCCCAAGCTACAAAACACTGAAGTTCAGAAAAGCCTTTTTTCTTTTATTTAACGGAATAAAGGCTCTCTGGAAAAATTAAATGAAGCAAGTTTTGTCCCCTTTTTAAAAATACAATGCTTTTGTGAACTGTAGTTTAGTTATTTTAACATAACTACCAAAGTCAGAGTGTACCCAGGTCCAAGAACCCCTCTGGGCTCCTTTAGTTCAGCAACATCCTTATAATGCAAAGCTCTGCTGTCCACACCTAGGAATTTTGAATGATAATGTGGAATCCACAGGAACATTGGAGAATAGTTTCCATAGGTTTGATGGGTTCTTTTTGACATTAATGAATAATTATTTGTTGCTGTTGTTTTAGAATATGAGCAGGTTGCAGGGTTCTGAAGTTAGTCTTTTTACAACTATAATGGAGTGTTTTTTGAACAGCATCCCTCAGGAGGTAGAAATGAAAAGAATCCTGCTTCTCTCAATAGCTTTCCCCACTACAGTCTTTGTACTTCAAATCAGAGTAAGTTCATTAGATATCCACCTTAAAACTGTAATGGTGATGGTGACTAAAAGTAATTCAGATCCTCATACATCCTTGTGTCCAAGTAATTCACATTATCGTTTAATCTGCACAAACAGCTCATCATTAGCTTTTCTAGTTTTATCAGCAGACAATTGTTGAAAATTAAGATTTAAAGAACTATTAAAGAGGAAGCTGGGACTGTTCCTTGCTTTCTCTAGGTAGTTACTGTTGTTAAATCCAGGGGAAGGTGAGTCTCTGGGATAATGAAATCTATTAAAAGTCAGGAAATAAGTCTGTCCCCTCTCACAATGGGTTACTACGTTCATTTCACGGAAGGCTTCAGTGCTAGCTTCTTTGAAAACCACAGATAGTCAGAATATATGAACACACACATACTTTTAAGCAGTGTATAGTGCCCAGGGCTGAGAGTCAAGATTTCTCTTTCTAAAGCCACAACAGAGCAAACATGGTACAAACAGGCAGTGCAGCAGCCCCCTTCTTGCCACTATGGGTAAAGCTGTGTCAGCATTTCCACTAGAAACCCCCTTTTTCAGGGGCTTTATAACTCAGCCATAAAAATTAGTTCCAAACAAAAACTTGGCATACAAAGTTTCAGCCTTAAAGTGACCTTTTTTTTTTCACAACTTGACAAAGGAAAAAAACCCAGTCCTTTGGCTATTTTTACTTTTTTTTTTTTCTTTTTTGAAGGCACAAAAATAGAAAACAGAAATGTACTGGTTGTGCACTTTTTTGGAACTCTTACAAAAACATTTATAGGCCATTATGGGGCATGATGTTCTTGGAGTACTACAGGTTTTCTAGACAGATGATTTTATAAGACTAACGTCATCAATGCTTGTGAGGTGACTTTTCAAAAAAGTATTCTCTGTTATATCTCTTTGTCTTCAGTCACATGGAACAGATCTGCCTTATAAATGGGTGTGACAGTTCTGATGCACACAATAGTGAGTCGTTGTGGTCTATTAGCTCAATAATCCATGCTCTGAAGTATCCGTCAATATAAATTTGGCCAATAGACCGCAGAGACTGGGAAAAGCTTCCATAGTTCTTGGAGCAGCTGCAGTGTGTTCTAACATTCTCTAAATATGTAGGAAAACAATTGGGCCCATATATAAGTTTTCAAACTCCTTTGAAAACAATGGGCCAAGATCCCACTCTGTGTAACTCTAGGGGAGAATTAAATAACTTTAAATAGCAGCACTCAAAACTTAATTAATGTGATTCAGCCAGAGTTGTGCAAGTTTGGTGATACAAAGTGCCAGTGGTCACAGAGTCACACTTGTGGCTAACAGTGACTCACCCCATTGTTCAAAAATACAGATGAGGTCTGGGAAAAGCTTGTGATGTTTCGACACCATATGGACTATAGCAACTTGGTACAATGTGACGAGTTAAGGACAGTCGCAGTGAGTTAAAAATGAGGCCTACTCTTTGGAGCTTGAATTATGTAAGAACATAATGAAAGAGTTTACATTATGATTATAATTCGTTTTATTTGTGCTGAGGTTGCCTTTGTTAGGTTACATTAAGACCATAACCACTGAACTTACTCCCCCACCCAACTTTGATTTTACACTTAATTTATATGTTACTAATAGCTAACTTCTGTCTAAAGCCTTTTTGATTCATGCTCTGTTTGCTTTCCTTCTGTGAGGTTTATGGTCAAGGGACCTAATTTGCTGGTTTCGTTATAAACTGCATTTTGGACAAAATATGAACTAATGGGGTTGAATTTAGTCTCTCGACTTTGCCTCAAAAGTCAAACCATGGCTTTATAACAAAGAGGTATTTAGTGGTGTCATTGGAGCATTTAGCTTCCTGAAGTTCACATATGATTAGAAGTTAAATATCTAAAAATCCATTTATTTGCTTAATAACACTGCCAAATTGAACCCGTCTGTGGTTTCTGCATTATAAAGCTACTAAAGGACTCTTTTGAGGTACTGGGTATGTGATTACTAACTTAATAGATTTCAACCAGCACCACTCAAATCAAATCATCATTCCTCATGGATTGTGCACCTAGTTCTCATTTAGCAATGCTGGGTGTCAGGGGGATGTGCAGTTTCCTGTGCTTTCCTCTATCATCTCACTGACCACAGTGTAGTTTTATCACATATTTGAGTCCAGGTCTGTCCCCCACTCCCCAACCCCTGTTCCTTGATGGTGCAGGCGAATTTGCATATATGTGTATCCTGCAGCCCATAGCACAGGGCATATGGGAGATTGAGCCCTTCCTGCATGGTGGTAGCCAATATCAATTGGGTGCTTTAAGACACACCAGGTCCTATTCTGAACATGTTACCTGAAAACACTACTAAAATCTTCCCAACAACCTAAAAAGATAGGTACCATCATATTCCCCATTTTACAGATAAGAAAACAGAGATATGCAAAAATATTAGGCCCCTGGCTAAGGTCACGCACTAGTAAGGAACATGGGTGGATTCACATGAAGGCATCTGTCGACAAAGTCCAGCCTCTCAACCTCATGTTCTTCTGTTTCTCTAAATGTGCACTAAGTCACTCTGTGACAGAGTTCCTGTTTTTGCTTGTTTGTTTGCGACAGAGTCTTGCTTTGCTGCCCAGGCTGGAGTGCAGTGGCACGATCCCAGCTCACTGCAACCTCCACCTCCTGGGTTCAAGCGATTATTCTGCCTCAGCCTCCCGAGTAGCTGGGACTACAGGCAGGCGTGTGCCACCATGCCTGACTAATTTTTGAATTTTTAGTAGAGATGGGGTTTCACCATATTGGCCAGGATGGTCTCGAACTCCTGACCTCATGATCCACCCCCTTCGGCCGCCCAAAGTGCTGGGATTAAAGGCCTGAGCCACCATGCCCAGCCGAGTTCCTCTTCTTAAAAAAAATTAAAATCTAGTTGAGCTGATGAGCTCTACGGTACACGTGACACAGCTGTGTAATAAAGGACCACATGTGATTAAGAACTAAAGGTATGACAAGGGTAACAGGTGCTAGAAGCATCTAAAATGGCAGCTATGAAGGTATGTTAGCGTGCTAACCTGGGAAGACTTCCTGGAGATGTCACTGTTTTTGAGATTTGAAGAATGTAAAGGCCTTGGATAAGTGGCGAGGAAGTGGGAGTTATTTCTTCTGTGGGGAAAGAGGAAAGGAGGACAGTGCTCATCCTGGCAGCATAGTCGAGCCTGGGCAGAAGAATGGTAGGAGAAGTTGTCTAGGGAGGCAGGGGCCTTGAAAGCCAGGCTGAGAAATAGAACTCAAAGAAAAATCATAATGATCTGGTTAAGTGTATGGCTTGGAAAATCATCTTTTTCAAGTTTGTTCAACAGTCTAGGAAATGAGTGTGTTCAGAAGAAGGGCCTTGCTGTTTTAGCATGGGAAAGAGCTGTACACACCCTCCCTTTGCAACACGACTGTTGGTCCCATGTCCTTCCTGAGACTTCCTGAAGTGGAGAAGCTACTTCAGTCTGAGGTCTGCAAAGTCTGAAGATCAGGAGAATATGAGCAGCAGTTCATCTGTAGTTAGCAGGGGCCAGTCCCTACGTTGACTTGGCTGGTAGTCTTAGATACTGGTGACTGTAACACATGCATTTCTTGGATTAAGAATTCAGTCTCCCATATTGGATTCAGAGAATTCAGCTAAGTTCAGTGGTTCTTTCCCCTTCTCTCGCAAAAGAGTATTTAGCCAATCTCTTAGAATCTCTCATAAAATCTGATTTAAAAGGTATATGTGTTCTGAAAATCCCAAATTGACATCCAGCTAATAAAAGATAGTGCATCATAAAACAGTCATCAGGATTCAACTGAGTGGACAGCATACTCTTAGAAAAAGATATCCATATTTGGAATTCCACTTCAGATACTCATATTTAGCTAAGTTCTGTCTGCCAAATCGGGGCCTACAGCAAAGTAGATTCTCAAAAGTAGATTCTCCTAGGAATGACAGGTGGTCCAGGCCTAGGCTAGACTGGAGATTCTTGACATTTTAGGTGGAAGTTATCTCACTGTAGATTTTAAAATGCATTTTAGAGGCTATTTTTAAAAGCATCATATCAGAAATGTTTTCACATGTTAAACATTTTTGTATTTGCTTTACAATGATAGAATTTAATCTTAGAAGGTAAGAACCCTTAATGAACAACCCTTAAACCCAGAGAGAGTAAATGATTTGCCAACACCAAAACCACGCATTCGACCTAGATCTCCCGACTTGCATTCTGGTGCTTTCACAAGCTCAATGTGCTCTTTCCTAATATATCTTTGAGGCTGTTCAAATTATTAGGCTAATTAGAGAGAGTTCTCCTTGGTAAGGATAATTAGCAGAGAGGTACCAGCTTTGAATCAGAAATCCTAGACTTCAGTCCAAACTCTCACTATCTGAAAGACCTACAGTAAAGCATTTAACTTTTCTAATCCTCAATTTCCTCATCTGTAAACTGTGTATAATAATAGGACCTAGTGCTTTGGGCTGTTAAGAGAATAAAAAAAGATAGTATATAGGAATGTTTTTAATGGACCATAAAGCACTCTGCAAATTTAATTGTAAAAAAGGACAAAAATATGATTTTAGAATGTGATAATATTTGTATTGACATAGTTTATATCTGTATATAATTTCTCTCCTCCCACTACCCCCTAAAATACAAAAAAAACAAGAAATTGGTTTTAGAACAGACTGCATTCCTGCCATTTTTTTACTCTAAATTGAGTGCTATTGGAAGGTTACAAGGCACAAGAAATGGCACATTCTAAATCATTCCTGTTGAAATACGTCAAAATGTTAACAGTGGTTGTTTCAGGGTAGTAGGAATGTGGGAAATCCTTAAAAAGTTTTTTTCTTTATAGTTTCTCAATTATTGCTAATGAAAATGTATTAGTCTTATAATTAAATAAAAAGCATTTTAAAATAAATCTGTGGTACATGAAAAGATCTCCATTTGACAGCAATAATGATTGCTACAGTTTATCCACTGCATATGGATATATGTAAAGTATCTGTGGCATATACTTTACATACATTGCTTTACTAGCGTTTTTTTAAATCTTGCATTAAGTATTATTGTTCCATTTATAGATGATAACCTGAGGCTCGGTGAGATTAAATCCCTTGCCCAATGTTATGCAGCAAAATCCATGGATTCTCTCTGATTCCAGAGTCCATATTCTTCTTGCTGTGCCATGCTGTGCTGTGGGATTGAGTTCGGGACTTGGCATGTAACTCCTCTGCTCCCCCTAAGTACCACGGTTACAGCAGATTGCTGAATGGGACTTTGCATAGTGGGCAGAGGCCTGGCTTCTCCTGGGTCAGGGGAATTGGGTTCCAGTCCTGACTCTGTCCTTTAAAAGCTGAGGGATGACCTCACGTAGATCCCTTCACTTTTCTGGAGCCTGTGGTTTTTCATCAAATAAAATGAAGGCCTTGGATTAAACAAATGGCTTTCAAACCAGCTTTAGCTGCAGATCTAACCCACTTTTATTTTTCAAGTGAATTTTAGTCATCTGACCCAGGTGTCAGGGACTCCTCGACCTTTAAGTTCTAGGAAAGCCAAGTGAAGCCTCATCAGCCTCTACCTGGTGAAAGTGCAATTCCCAGGACTGTCATCGTATGGGCCCACTTCCACTGAGTATGGGTCAACACTCAATGCAAGGCCTTGTGTGTAGAAGGATTTACCAAATATTTTGAGAAGATGGCGGAATTTACAAGCAAATAAAATAAAATTTCTATCAGGTGCTGCTAGACGTTTTTTGTCCGTTTTAAAAACTTCGACTCTAGCCTCTGGTTGTTGCCCTTTCTTTCCTCATTCCTTCCCCCTTCTCCCTTCTTTTTCTCTCTGAACATCATGGATTCCTATTTATTCTTTTTTTTCCCTCCCAACAAAATATCTACCTTGAAGAATTTATGTGCCAGGTCTTAATTTTTTTTTTTTTTTTTAACAACACGTCATTTGACACTTCAATATGTAGAGTGGGATCAAAAGTGATACTTCTGTTTGGAACTGCAGAAGGAGCACACCTCACTTTCTGAGGCACCTAAACACTCAGAGGAACCTGATGGAAACCACTGGACAAGAACATCTTTAAGGTGGAACCCTCTCTGAGCTACTCTCTTCCTTGCCTCTTCCCAAAGAAAATTGGCCACTTTCTCCTTTGAACCCCACTGTGCTCCAAGCAGACATTAGGCATAGTACCTAAAACGTGTTTGCACATCTCTGTTTAAATATCTCTCTCACTGACTAGGCTGTTGAAGGGGAGGTGGGGGTATGTTATTGATTATTTCTGTACACCAGGTATTTGCTAAGCAGGTGCATAATGACTGCTTGTGGATGATAGTTTATGACTGTGTGACCACTTGATTAAACAGATTATCTGTTAGAAAGAAGCCAGCTATAAGTGATCACATAGATAAGAAAGAAAGCAAACCCACTGTATTATGCCTGGGGGAGAAACTAGAGTGATGTCTTTGCTCTCTGTCCTCCTCTGTACGTGTGATATCTGTAGCACCTAGTTTTACAAGGGAGCGGGAAGAAGTTCTGCTTGAAAGCTTCATTTGTAAACTTTTTGTGATCAGCCCAGTTGGCCGTTTTATTTAGATCATCTTGTGAAAGACCATATTTGGATTAGTGTTGGGCATAAGTAAATGGCAGTTCTTTACCCGTTCTGAAATGCTCAAATGGCTCACTGAGGTATCTGTGCAGCTGTTGTAGAACATGTAATGGCATTAGGCGCTGAGTTGGAGAGGAGTCTGGTGCCAGACATTTCTGGCAGCGGCTGTAGTTGTAGCGCTTCTCCTGGTAAGGAAGCTATCATCAGTGGCAGTGCTAGGGGCTAGGCCCCTGAGTAGGCAACTTGCTGGATAGAATACTGGATTTCTGCACAAGGAAGGAGGGAAAGAAGTTTTGCTCTTGAGTCATAATAATTAATGATCACCCTTGAAATTCCATTTCAGTAACTGGGAGTGAAGTGTTCACAACCCAAAGTGATTTTACATGTAACCTGGATGTTTTGTGTAGCCTCTTTCCCCCTCCCTTCCTCTCTCCCTTCCTTTCTCCCTTCCTCTCTCCTTTTCCCTACTGGTCAGATAATGTAAACGAGAGAGAACTTATTACAGCGGCTTGCTCTCACTGGCGTCTTGGGGGCATTATGTCCTTTAGCTCTCATATTCTGGAAATTTGTGTGTGTGTGTGTGTGGGTTCTTGTCACCTCATGTCGGTCACTGTCCTAATTTTTTTTGTAATGAAACTGACAGATAAGGGGAATTACTGTGATTGTACCTCAGGGTAAATTACCAAGCTCCTTCCACCGATTAATAAGGAAACTCTCACATATTTCTAATCACATGCACATACACTTTCTTTCTTTCTCTCATTTTTCACCCTCCCTGCACATAAACACATCTACAGAAAAAATAGGGTCACTAAGCCACAGCACAGTCATAGAGAAGCGTGGGTAGTATTTCAGGCTGGCCATTCCAAAGGAAACTTTATAATTACATGTTAGACTAAGATTAGCTGTCAGTCAAGTGTTGATGCATACAGAAATTTAAAGATGTGGATGCATATGGAATTGCCTACAATACTTACCCACTAAAGATTAGAGGCTGCTCTAATTATTCATACTGCTAAGGGTTTTTTTTGTTTAAAGACCAGCATTCCACATATACATTTGTGAGACTCAAGTGTGCAAGTTTCTGACCATTAGATTCAGTTCCTAACCATTAGATTCAATTCTTATGGAAAAGCACTAAACCATCTTCCCTGTGAAAGCTGTACCATTATAAAGGATGTTGGTCAGACATTCTGTTATACATTCATTAATTTCTTCCATCCACAAACATTTCTTAAACACATTCATTAGGGTTTTAAAGTCTCAATAAATAACACCACACTTCCTTGTCTCATATTTAGGACCATTTCAAAGATAAATGCACCGTCAGAGATATGCAGATCAAAATGTCAACTTTACCAATAAAGCTGATTCGAGAAATGGCCATATAGACTTGCTAAGATAATCAGCACTCTCTGAATTAAATTTATCTCCCAACTCACTAAGCTTTCAGTACAGTGGAAAGAGAATACAAGTTCCTGAAGGCAGGCTGATTCCTTCTGATGTGTTCTGGGTTCATTCTGCCAAACCTGTCAATTAGAGAAGTTTCTCTTCTTCCAGGGAAGCCTGGGAGAGGAACAGCAGTGAACAAAGGGCCACAGAGAAGCCTGGAGTATTGCATTCATAAACATTGCTATGTGGGAAAATGAGAAGTGGAGGAATAAGTGTTTTTCCTAATAGCAGACAATGGCAATACAAGAATGAATAGAACAGAGTCCCTGATATAAAAGCCGCATAAGCAGCATAGAGGCCTTAAAACATTTGTTTTAATACAATGTAGTGAAAGCTAGCAAGATATAAAGGGCAGGTGGAGGGGTGCGCAGGCAGAGCCTACTAAGTAACCAATTTGCCTAGCTTGAAAGGCTAACTCTTCTTGCAGGCATATCATTTGACTCAGCACAACCTTTCATTTTCCACAATGCCATGTTCCAACTGGATTTTACACATACTCATGATCAGACATGAGCAGTGTGAATCCTACAAGAGCACCGAGTGCAGCGACCAGGGTGGGATTAAAGGAATTATCCAAATGGTGGCTTCTCAAAGGGGTAGAGATATCAGTATTAGTATGACAGTAATGGAACATTCTCTGGTTGTCACCACCGTTATAACCTAATTATTACCCAGTTAGCTCTGGATTCCTCAGACACTGGGTTTTTAGTTTTGGAATGATCTGAATCTTTTTGCTGCTCTTCCTGTTGGCCTGCTTTTTGATCATCTTACTGTCAGAGGAGACCGAGGGGAATAGCCAACAATGAAATGTCAATCAAGTGACTATTGTAAATCTAAGACATTGTATTCTCATGGGACTAGTATGGGATTTGAGGTCAGAGGATCTGAATTCAGATCCTGGCTCTACTCTTCAATTGGCTCTCAGATCTTGGACATGTCTTCAAACCTCTGAGATTCTATAAATGAAGATGCTAATAAGAATAGTGATACTTTATAAAAACTTACACTGATGGTGAAATCAGGTAGTGCATATGGTAGTACTCTGAAAAATACATTGCTACCCAACATAAGTTATTATCTGATGAGACATTTGGTGGACTCATCAAGCTGAAACAGATGGCTAAAACATTGCAAAAATCTTTTATTTTTCCCTTTCTCTGTCATTCTACCTCCTCCCCAGATACTGAATTCTGTGCTTTCATTATATGCTCGACCCCACCTTCTGAGAGGTACGTGTATCAAATGGTGATGAGGGCAGCAAAGGACTGTAGGGACATGATGCCTTTCAACCCAGCACCCTTCCCAGGCTGGTTTGCACACTGATGCTGTTGAACCAAGCAGACTCCATTTATAAAAGGAGACATTCAGTGTAGGGCTTTGTAAGATAATACTGCTCACTGAGTCAGGCCTCTGTGAAAATTGCAACCACTCAGGCCAGCTCTGAATTTCTGTTTTTATTATGGGTTGTTAAAAAAAAAAAACAAAGTGACCAAAGTGATATGAGAAAAAATTAAGAACAAGTAATATCCTACTCAGGTGAAAAATAAGAATTCCAGATACCTCAAGCATCCGGATTGTGATAGAATACCTAGACAAAGCATCCCTTCTTAGGCCGACCTCATCCTCGCTTCTCCTCAACCCCTGAAAATAAAAAACACATCTGATAGAAAAATAATTTCCTTGATTATGAACATGGATAAAGAAAAACTTAAAACTAAAAGGAATTGATAAAAAGAATTATAAAAGTTCAACAGAATAAGAATATTTCAAACACAGGCATGCATGCCTTACACACACATATTTCTAAAAATTATAGGGTTTTATGCTGGGCATGGTGGCTCATGCCTATAATCCCAGCACTTTGGAAGACCGAGATGGGTGGATCACTTGAGGCCAGAGACCAGCCTGGCCAACATGACGAAACCCCATCTCTACTAAAAATATAAAAAAGTTAGCCGAGTGTAGTGGCACCTGCCTGTAATCCCAGCTACTTGGGAGGCTGAGGCGTGAGAATCACTTGAACCTATGAGGCAGAGGTTGCAATGGGCCAAGATCATGCTGCTGCACTCCAGTTTGGGTGACAGAGTGAGAATGTCTCAAACAATAAATAAATAAATAAAAATAAAAAGAAGGCTGGGCGCAGGGGCTCACGCCTGCAGTCCCAGCACTTTGAGAGGCCGAGGCAGGCGGATCATGAGGTCAGGAGATTGAGACCATCCTGGCTAACACGGTGAAACCCCGTCTCTACTAAAAATACAAAAAATTAGCCATGTGTGGTGGTGGGCGCCTGTAGTCCCAGCTACTCTGGAGGCTGAGGCAGGAGAATGGCGTGAACCCGGCAGGCAGAGCTTGCAGTGAGCCGAGATCATGCCACTGCACTCCAGCCTGGGAGACAGAGCGAGACTCCGTCTCAAAAAAAAAAAAAAAAAAAGAAAGAAAGAAAAAGGAAAATTATAGGGTTTTAGACTGGAAGGGATGGAAGGGAGTTCAGGAAGCATCTGGTTAATTCAATTTACTCTAACAAACATGTCTTGAGCACCTTCTGCATGTCAAGCTTGAGGATGCAAAACTGAAAAGACATGGGATCTGCTCTCAGAGGGAACACGCACACACATACACACACTTACATCAGGATTACAGAATAAAGGATTCAGGGAGAGTACAGAAGAGAGAGCTCAGCTATGTTAGGGGTTATAAAAGCAGAAAGAGGCTGCAAGGGAGATAGAACTTGATCATCTTGCAGGGTGAGTAGATGTCTGGAGGATCTTTGGAAAAGGAAAGAGCTGAGCTAAAGGAAAGAAGTGACAACCATAAGGAGCACTCAGAAAATGACCAGTGATCCATTTATGTGAGGGGGCAATTCATGCTCAGGTTGGGAAGTGGAGCTGAGCTTTTAAACTCTGGGGAGTCTAAAAAGCAACATTAAATAGTGGTTAAGAAAGTGAACATCTGGGTTCAGATTCTGGCTCTGCTGTGGGATTTGCAGAAGTTCCATGATCTCTCTCTGCCTCCTGATCTGGAAAAATGGAGAAAATTATATAAAGTACTTATCTCATAGAGTTATCATGAGGTTTAAATTAGATAGTTCATGTAAAATACTTAGAACAGTGTCTTATACACAGTAGTTACTGAAAATAATAATTATTAAACTTATTGCTGTGGACTGAATTGTGTCCTCCCCAAAATTAATATTGTGAAGCCCTAACCCAAAATGACCATGTTTGAAGACAGGACTTTTAGGAGGTAATGAAGGTTAAATGAGTTCCTAAGTGTAAGGTCCTAATCAGATAGAATTGGTAGGTTTATAAGAAGAAGAGAGATGTCTCTGTGTGTGTGCACTAAGGAAAGGTCACATAAGGACACAAGAAGTAGGCAAGCCCTCTGCAAGCCAGGAAGAGAGTCTTCACCAGACCCCCATCACTCTGGCACCCTGACCTTGGACTTCCCAGCCTCCAAAACAGTAAGAAAATAAATTTCTGTTGCTTAAGCCCCTCAGGCTTTGATATTTTGTTGTGGCAGCCCAAGCTGACTAATACACTTATAGTCTAGGGATTGTGAACTCAAACAACCATGGGGTGACAAAAGTAATATAAATAAATGGAGCAACTTGTTCTTGGAAATGCAATAGTATAAGCTCAGTGATAAATGGCAATGGACACAGGGCAGATGTGATGGACACCTGAGAACAATGGAGCCTGGTGAACTGCCGAGTGACTGCCAGGCCCAATGGGAGCAGCTGTCACGTGGGCTGAGTCCATTGATCATTGCTGTGTGAGAAACTGGGCCTAGCATTCCCAATTCTCCAGTGTTTTAAAGAAAAGATAGACTGCTTTTTGCTTGGGTGTGGTGGCATGGGGAAGAACTTCTAAAATTTAAAATATTGGCCAATACCATGAGGTCATGAAAGTAAAACCCGGCCCACAGACCACTGAGATGACCCACCAAAAATGCTGGGAGACCAGCGACAGGGAGATTATTGGGATGAAGAAGAAATGCCGAGATGGGAGGTGGGAAGACACTGGGATTTCTAGTCAGACCTAGCTCCATTTTAGCTCTGTGATCTTTTGCTAATACTATAATCTTCCCGAGACTCAGTTTTTCCAAGAGAAATTGGTGATGAAAATACCTGTTTTGTATGATTCTTGAAGAAATGGATGGAAACTGTCTGGAAACTGTCTAGCGAGTACTTGAAAATGTTAAATTCCTTCACTTCTCTCATGCCTGAACAAAGGACATGGTGGTGGAATGGAGAGGATGCTATGAAGATGTTATGAGGTAGAATTTGATTGGATGAGGAAGACTTCAAAGTTGATGACCCTTGGGAGGGAAGAAATAATGAAGCTGTTAACTGAGGAGGGAACCACAGGAGGCAAAAGATTAATTAATTGTGTTTTAGATAAATTGAAGTTGGGGAGTCTATGGAACATTTGGGTTATGTCCTGCTGGCATCCAAATAAGATATATGAGGAGATCAGCTAGGGCTAGTGATGTAGTTTAGACCACCATCATCTCATAGGGAATAGTTGAATCCATGAGGGTGGAGGGGAGTTTTCAGACAATGGAGAAAAAAGCCACCTTGAGAGAGCAAGAGTTGGGGGTGGGGGTGGGGGTGGTGGTTGTAGCCAGAGGAGCACGTGGAAAACAATGAGTGGGCAAGAAGCAGCGTGAACAGAGAGAAGGAGCATTTCCAGAAAGAAGAGCTTGTGATAGCAGTATTAAGTAGAATGAGCATAAAGAAGAAGTGCTTGATTTTCATTATTTGAAGTTTACTAGTGAACTTTAAAAGAGCAATTCAATACGAAAACTCACCTTATGTAGTCTGACTTACAAAAATCAGCTCCGGTGACACCTCTTTTACCCTTTTGTCTACATTCTCCTAACTCTCAGTGATGACTCCTACCCATTAAAGACACATTAACTTACGTTTATAAGAAAGAAGGTATATTTGCATTTAGGGTAAGGTATTCCTAGAAACTATGCTGTAGGTTAAACCCAATTTTCTTGTAGTGAGAATGATATAGAAGAAGATTATGCTCCTGACACAGGGCCGTGTGCCCAACTTTTTATGGGCATGAACACAAACTCTATATTGAATTAATTATAAATGATAACCATGTATAATATAAAGGCTCTTCAAGTATACATAATTAAACAGGGTAATACAAAAACCAATCGCATAAATTATATTTCATATGAGGGAACGGCATAAATATTAAACATAGTTATTATTTTACTCCCTGACATTCTTTCTCATTGGCAGGTGACAAGAACATCACCATCATGGAATCGGAAGGAATCTTTTGGAAAAGTTTTCATAGACATCTCTGAGAAGACCTTGGAGGCTATTGGGGCTGTTTAATGCCTTTATGTGGAATTAATGGACAATTTTTGCTTCCTTCTTTTTGTTTTAATGATTTTCAAGGTAAACGTTGGAGACCTAGATGTTAACTTTTCTGTTACCATCAAGAATATAGTATTTCTGTTTTCCTAACCTGCCATCTCACCAGGATTAGCCCCCTTCCCTTACATCCTGAGGTTATTCAAGGAATATAGACTTTGAACCACATGTAAAATACATTTTAAAATGTTGATTCTCTCATTTTGTTGCTTTACATAATATCAAAAGAGGCCCAAAGCTTTTACTTAAATAGTAGAAAACTCCATTAAAAGTTTGATCCAGATCTGTGGCAAGTTTTAGTGAATCTTAGCACTCACCATAGGTTTTACCCTTTTGATGGAAGGACATTTTTGAGAAGTTATATTTTATGTGGTTTATTAAAAAAGATAGGTATTTTAATTGGCACTGAGAAATCTCACTTTATAATAGAAAATATTTGTGTTATACTTTGGAATTATAAAAAACTTCCTATATATTGACTCATGATGATTTCAAAGTGCTCTTATCTATAATAGTAGAGTTATTATTATTATTGAATTGTTATGGATGAAGGTTGGGGATCAGTGAGGTTAAATATCCTTCCCTGTGCAACACAACTAATAAAGGATGGAATGAGGGGTGGGATTCCAGGCTCTCTAACCCCAAGATGATGTTCTTCCTAAGAAATGGCCCCTTCTATAATGGACGGTCCCCATATCCCTTGGGATGCTGTGCACTTATTCAAGTGTTGGTATGCTTTTAGGTTTATTTTCTCAGTGACATTAAGAACTTGGTCTCAACACCATCCACCTTCTCTCCCTACTTAGTGTGTCATCATCTTCTATGGACCTTGAGGCTCAGCACAGGTGCCTTCTGTTGCAAGCATTTGAGAGAGGTCTGTGCATGGATGATGTGAGCCAGAGGGGTCAGGGAACTCCTGTGAAGCCTGCTAGGCTGCTGCCAGAATCGCCTGGGGAAACTTGTTTGTTTGTCACTCTCCTGCCCTCTGTTAATAGTTACTCTCATGGACATAGTGAGCCTTAGCTCTGCTATTAGGAATTGCTGCACATCAAACTTCCAGAAGTCAAGCACTTCGCATCCCTTCCTTATTGAAGCAGGGCAATGCAATCCAAATATTTTCATTAAAATGATTATAATTTTATGTCCACATTTTGGTTTTTATAAAAGTATGTTTTATTTCTCTGGGAATTTTCCTCATGTGGAATTTCTCATTCCTTTATTCTACCAATAAAGAGTTTGGAGACTGGCCTAAAATGGCATACAGACTATAAAGGGATGTCATTTGTATTGATGATAAACAGAAATGGAAGGAGAAGAATGTTTATGACAAACTTGTGTGAATCACCAACTTAGGTAGTATGATTTCCTTCTGGATATCTCCACAAACAATATATTATCTTTTCCAAGAGGAAATGATGTTACCAGGCTTTCTCAATCTTTTCAAAGTAGTGCATGCTTTTTGAGTAATTCTTTTCTAGTTTATGCAATGGATTTGCCTTCTTCAACCATCCACATTCTCCTCGACCAAGGTTATGTATTTTCACAATGTCTGACCCAATAATAGTATGTTAGGACACTCACTAGAGATTAAAAATGAAACAAAAGTTTCTCATAAACCTCCAAGGGTCTGTATTTAGATCTTTCCAAAGAAGGTAAGGGTGAGTATGTTTGTATTTGTGTGAATATACATATGTAAGAAGACCATCGCCTCAAAGGTGCTGAAGGCATCTTCTCTATAAGGGGTGTGTGTGAAGGCATCTTCTCTATAAGGGGTGTGTATGTGTGTGTGTGTGTGTGTGTGTGTGTGTGTTGGAAGAAAGGAAGAAACTGGAATAATGAGATCTATTTTTGCAAGGTGTAAGGGAGGCTGGACAATAGCTAAGTGGGAGAAATGGTGGTAGTGGTGGTGGCAACTGGGAGAGGATGAGCTCATAGAACAGTCAAAACCTGAGATTCTCCTAGCTCACACACCCACAATTTGACTTTGAGCTTGGAAGAGGCTCTGCAAGTGAAGAGGGGGAAGACCTGCTCTGATGGGCTATGTGCAGAGCCTAAGGCAGTGGCTGCACCGGTGTTTAAGGGCATAACCAGGGAAGCCAGCTGCCATCCCCATGTCAGCACCCTGTCTCTTGATCATAGTAGAAGATGTTGCTGTGACTCAGAACTGGGGCTCCAACTCTGGTACTCTGGGGAGACAGACAGATCCAAACAATTTGGGCAGAATGCTGTCAGGAGATAAAGGGATACTTTCTGAATACCTTGGTTATTTTTTCCCCTATAACTTACACATTTATCTATGACACCTATTATCTTCCAAGAAATCATTTTTTAACCACCTCATAGGGATTCCTAAATGTGTTGGTTCCATGAGTCCCTGAAGGTTCATATTATACCCGAGGGTCCTTAAGGAATTTTCAGTTTGTCTTACAGGTTTCTTCACTACCAAAATCCTTTGGGATTATTTCCAGCTCCTATCATACTACAGTTTCACAATGCTTTATCTGAAGTTCTTAGAATTAAATGTATTGTTGAGTTTAGATATTCTCAGATTTTAAAAGAATAATATAAATTACTTAATGTCCCCAGTAGTATAATACATGCAGCCAGTAACAACAAAAAAATAAGATTTCCATAGTCTATGTATAAACATTCATACTAAGGGAATAAATAAGGTTCATAAGGAACCTCACATTAATCTACACCAGCTTTTGTTGCCACTGAACTTGTACCAAGTTTGTGAAAAAGTATTTCAGTTTTCAGGGCTTTTTGGATTTCAGAACTGTGGACAAGGAATTGTGAGCCTATTCTAGTATCGTTAAACATCATGAAGGTGAGAAAGAGTAATGGATATAACAGTGTATTAGTCCATGCTTGCATTGCTACAAAAAAATACCTGAGGCTGGGTAATTTACAAAGAAAATAATTTAATTAGCTCACAGTTCCATAGGCTATACAGGAAGCATAGTGGCTTCTGCTTCTGAGGAGGCTCGGGAAGCTTCCAGTCATAATGGAAGGCAAAGGGGGAGCGAGGCATTTCACTGACGGGAGCAGGAGCAGGAGAGAGAATGAGGAGTGGGGAGGTGCTATGCACTTTAAAACAACAAGATTTCATGAGAACTCACTCACTGTCACAAGAACAGCACCAAGAGGATGGTGCTAAACCATTCATGAGAAACACCTCCATGATCTAATCACCTCCCCCCAGACCCCACCTCTAGCACTGGGGACTACAATTTAACATGAGGCTGGTGACACAGATCCAAACCATATCAAACAGGAAGGCTCAAATGGAGGAGAATGGCATGTCCTCTTGTAGTAAGCTGAATGATGAGCCCTAAATTACATTGGGACTTCTCCCTGGGCTCTGTGAATACTGTACTATATGGCAAAAGATGAAGCAATGATCTAGGATGATCAGGCAGGCCCTAAATGCAATCACATGTATTTTTTTAAGAGGGGCACAGAGGGAAACTTGACCCACACGGAAGAGGAGAAGGTAATACAAAGATGAAGCAGAGAGAGATTTGAAGATGCTGACCTTGGAGATCGGAGTGAGGCAGCCACAAGCCAAGGAATGCTGGCAGCCACCAGGCGCTGGGAGAGAGAAGCATGGGTTCTCCCCAGAGCCAATGGAGGGAGCAAAGCCCCGGCAACGCCTTGATTTCATACTTCTCACCTCCAGAACTGTGACAGGATAAATTCTTGTCATTTTAAGAGACATTTTGTGGTATTTTATTATAATGGACATATAAAACCAGTATAGATTTTGGTACTGGGATGTAGGGTGCTGTGGTAATAAACACCTAAAAATGTGGAAGTAGCTTTGGAATTTGATAAGAGGTAGAGGCTGCAAGAATTTTAAGGTACATGATAGAAAAAGCCTACATTGCTTTAAACAGAATATTGGTAGGAATGTTAGAAGCACTTTAGCTGAGGACTCAGAAGAAAATGAACATGTTATTGAACATCAGACATTGGCAAGGAACAGTTTCTACTTCTGGGAAGAGTGTGGCTCTACCGACACCTTGGTTTCCATACAGTGAGACTAATTTTGGACTTCTGGCCTCCAGACTTGTGAGAATATTAGCTTCTGATGATTTAGTCACCAAGTTTGTAGTAATTTTACAGCGGCAGCCCCCAGAAGGGGTGTCTTAACACCTGCCCCCCCTACTCAAGCTCTCCAATGTCAGTCACATTTTTCAGATCACCTGTCCCTTCTCAGTGGTTCATTGGGTCTTACTTCTTTAAATTTCAGTTTCTTCATGTGTAAAGTGAAGATTATAATACACGCCTCAGAGAGTGATTGTTAAGAATTAACTTTAAAAAAATGTACAGTATGTTTTACATGTCACCAGCATATAGTTAGTGCTCAATAAATGGTAGTTTGTTTTTGACATTACTATTCTCTTAGAACTCCTTTATAACTTTCCAAGAGATAGGAATTTACATTTAGATTAGAGATCATCTATATTGCAGAGAGAGCTGATCCATCAAATCTCAATTTTCCTCATCTAAAAGATTTTGCCAGCCCATTTATATTCACCAGTGTCACAGTGATGATGCATTTGATGTCTAAGACTGTTAGAAGTCTAAAGACATACCAATCAGTCCTGGGAGGCTTAGTTTCTATATCTATCCTAAACATTTTTACTTTCCCAAAGGCTAGAGCCTTTGAACCCAGTGTCTTCAATCAAACCAATGATAATTCTCTTGAACGAATGCTTAGAATTATGCCCATTTGCAGATGGGTATGCCTATGGTGCTTGGTAAAGAGTAGTTTTCCAAAAGTAGGCAACTATATTA
Organism: Pongo pygmaeus; assembly: GCF_028885625.2. Taxonomy (NCBI): domain Eukaryota; kingdom Metazoa; phylum Chordata; class Mammalia; order Primates; family Hominidae; genus Pongo; species Pongo pygmaeus. The sequence continues at coordinate 142,413,952 of NC_072373.2, read as the reverse complement.
AGGGAGGGGAAAAATATCTAAGGGGCTAGTACATTTAGAAGGGAGGCAACTAAGAATTGCAAAATTGCCCAAGCTCCTAAAAACAAGAATAAATAGGACAGTAAATTCATTAGGATGCATCCACCAGGAATTAAGAGATATAGAGAGCACAAGCTAATGGATGGCAAAGAAGGAAAAAACAAATATTGTTTGAGTGCCTGCAATGCGTGAGGCACGCATACTAAGAATAGTCACACACAATAGGTATTTGTTCTACTTAGCTCCAGTCAGACCAACTATTTCATAGCCCTCTGCAGCCTCCAACTCCTGGGCTCAAGTGATCCTCCTGTTTCAGCCTCCCAAGTTGCTGAGATTACAGGCATGAATCACTGTGTCTGGCCCCAGATAATTTTTTTTTTTTTTGAGTACGTACATTTAAAATACATTATTCTTTCAGGCCATGTAATTTTGTGCCCTCTGATAAATGTGTTAAAAGCTCCTGGTGACTGGGAAGTATCCACAGCCCCACCAAAAGGCCCAACTGATGCTAAGGTCACAAAATGTGAGCACTGCCAAAGCCTCAGCAATTACTTAGTACTGCATCCACAAAGGAGGAGGAAACTCAGGTACAGAATTCCACATATCCACTTGACCATATCACAGTTGTTGATGAGGGAGGCAAGGCTAGATTCCCAGTGCTTGCGTTTCCAAAGACAGCTCTTTCTGTCCCCAAATAAGGCACTAATCGTCGATTTGTGATTAATTCCTTTCTTGACTTCCAATTTCGGCCTTTTCAAGCTTGCAACACTGGAGAAGAGAAAGGAGCACAGAACAGTCCTAGGAGTTTTGATCCAAATATAAAGCTCAGCTCAACCCCTGATAAAGTATGATCTTGAGAAGATCAGTTACCCTCAATTTGTTGAAGGTTTCCCCATCTGGGAAATAGTTTTCACAGCCTGTTTTGTATGGTTTGGCTGTGTCCCCACCCAAATCTCATCTTGAATTGTAATTCCTATAAAGCCCACGTGTTGTGGGAAGGACCTGGTGGGAAGTAATTTAATCTTGGGGGAAGTTACCCTCATGCTGTTCTCATGATAGTGAGTGGGTTCTCATGAGATCTGGTGCTTTATAAGGGGCTTTTACCCCTTTTTGCTGGGCACTTTTTGCTGCCACCAGGTGAAGAAGGATATGTTTGCCTCCCCTTCCACCATGATTGCAAGTTTCCTGAGACCTCCCCAGCCCTGCAGAACTGTGTCAACCAAACCTCTTTACTTTAAAACCAGCCTCAGGTATATCTTTATTAGCAGCATGAGAATCGACTAATACACCCTCGTTCCTTCCTTTCGTAGTACTTACCTCAGTTGTCATTTTCTAATATCTGATTCCTGCTCCAGGGTGTGGTGGTTAAGGGCACAGACTTGAGGCTACACTGCCTGTGTTCAAATCCTGGCTCCCTCATTTATGAAATGTGTGGGAAAGTTACTTAGTCTCTCAGTGTCTCCGTTTTCTAATCTGTAAAATGGCATAATGATAAAAGCTACCTCAGATGGAGGATAAATAAGTAGGACACTTAGACGGGCACATGGCACATATTGAGCACTATTTGTGTACTTGTTCATTATCCATCTCCTTTGCCACTCTATTCCATGTGGCAATTGTCTTCTTAATTTGGTCCCTCCCTTTTGTTTCCTCAATTTTGTCTCATGCTACTCTCCCAGTGGCACTAAACTATTTTTGTTTCTCTCCAACTTTTCTGAAGCTTCCATGACTTTGTACAGGACTTTGTCCATGACTTTGTTTCCTTTCCTTCATAGATGCCAAACAATAATGTGATAAGAAAAAGACCAAACATGAAAAGGGCAGAGAAAAGGAATGATTCTCTTGGTTTTCTTTAGAAAAAGAAGTGCCTAAGTGCAAAGGGTATTGAATTGGCTGCACAATAAAAACAGTGAGACTCCATTCACTAGCTTGTATGACCCTCTGAGGGTGGATACTTACTTTGTTCACTCAAGCACACCAGTGGTTTTCCTGGAACTAGTACTGACCAGCACAAAGTGAGTATCACCACACCCATTATCATTTGACAGTGCCCAGAGATGCTCCACAGGTCCTGGGGACATGTTCCCTAACACCCTAGGAGAGTTGAAAGCCTTCCTGCTCTGTGCTTCCACTGCACTGTGTCTATATTTTTCTTCCATTGTGTGCCATGTAGATCAATGTTAAATGGTTTAAATATTTTATGTTTTTGTTTTTCTCTCTGAGAAAGTTTTGAGCTTTGTGGGTATCTAGCATAGTGTCTGGCACGTAGTCTTAAAATTCTCTTATTCCTCGGTTTCCTGGACATCAAACCCTTCCAGTTCTCTTCTAAATTCTCTGAATCTTCCATTAATTTTTCTTTGCTGACTCTTTTTTTTTCTTTGCTCAGTCCTTTGGTGGTTCCTAGGTTCATTTTTCTTCCTTTTCTTCTTATCCCTCATGCTCACATTGGTTCCAAGGGTTTTGTCACTCCCTGCAAGCAGAGTCATCCTACACTCTGGAATCTATCTGATCTCTCCCTTCAACCCAACTGCTGGCCAGGTATCTTTATTTAGATGGCTCATGTGTACCTCAAAGTAAGTCTGTTTCTAAAATAGAACCCGTTTTACCTTGTGATATGGTTTGGCTGTCTTTACCCAAATCTCATTTTGAATTGTAGCTCCTGTAATTCTCAGTGTTGTGGGAGGGACCTGGGGGGAGATAATTGAATCATGGGTGCGGTTCCCTCCATACTGTTCTTGTGGTAGTAAGTCTCATGATATCTGATGGTTTCATAAGGGGGAAACACCTTTCAATTGGTTCTCATTTCTCTCTTGACTGCTGCCATGTAAGACATGCCTTTTGCCTTCAGCCATGATTGCGAGGCCTTCCCAGCTGTGTGGAACTGTGAGTCCATTAAACCTCTTTTTCTTTATAAATTACCCAGTCTTGGGTATGTCTTTATCAACTATATTCAATTATTATATTTTTCAGACCTATACATTCCATTAGATTTTTAATATAGATTATTAGTACCCGCTGAAATTGTTTTTCTCTCTTTTCTTGAGTGTAGTTATTTTAATGTGCCTGTTTAATAATTCTAAAAATATCGTTCTAAATCTTATTCTGGATAAATATCCCAGATGGAACACTTGGATTTCTTCATCTCTCCTGCCACATCTAAGTAGTCTTTAAATGCTAAAAATGTAGAATTTATATATTGCATTTTTGATCCCCCCTCAAAATCTACATGGTAATGCTTTAGTTCAGGTCTTCATCATCTCTATTTTGACTGACAGCAGCAGCTTCCTTAACTCCCTCACAACACTGACATTTTAGAAGACTACAGGACAGATGTTTTGCAGACTAATCCTCACTTTGAGTTTTCTTATGATTAGATTCAAGTTATACATTTTTGGCAGAGATAACACAGAAGTAATGTATCCTTCCTTATCAGCGCATCACATTAGAAGGCACATTATGTCTCTGTAATTAATAAGTAATTTGTGGGAAGATATTTTCAGACTATGTAAATATCCCATTTTCTCATCAAATTTTCACCAAGTAGTTTCATCATCCATTGATGATTCCTGCTCGATGATGGTTGTGAAATGGTATTTTTTAATTCCATAATTTCCTCTACATTTTTAGTTAACATTCTACTTTAATTAATTCAATAATGTATTTACTATTTGTATGGATTCACAAATTATTATTCAATGAAGTACAATCTCTTACTGTTATTATTTATTTAGTGTTTAAATTATCCTGGATTTGGCCAGTGGGAGCCCATTCGGACTGGTTCCCATGTCCTATTACAATTTCTTGAGCGTGTCTTTTTTTCTGGGATAATAAGATGTTTTATCACTGTCATTTTTGAGGAATATTTTGACTGCTATAAAATTATAGGTGACTGGTCATTTTCTTCCGGTATTTAAGAGCTGTTTTTCATTGTTCTCTGATGTCCACTGAAAAAATCAATATTGATATATACGCCCCAAGAATTATTACTGCTTCTTTGAGGTCAATGTGTCTTTTTACCTCTGACTGTGTTTAAGAGTTTCTCTATCTTTGATTTTTAGTATATTTTACTATCTTGTGCTTAGATGTAATTTTCTTTATATTTATCCTGTTTGGTTTTTAAAGTTTAATGAATTTGTGGTTTGATGTCTTTCAGTTTTAGAAACTCTCAACTAGTTTTTCTTCAAATATTGTTTCTGTGTCATGTTTATTCTCCTTTCTTTGTGGAACTTCAATTACATGTTAGACATTTTCACTATGTCCTACATATCTCTTCTACTCTTCTCCCTAACTTCCACATTTTTCTCTCAGTGCTCTGGTCTAGATACTCTAAGCTGGCCTGTATTCTAGTTTACAAACTCTAATTTCCTCTCTGTCTAATTTTCTATTAAATCCTTCTGTTGAATTCCTAATTTCACTTGTTATTTTTTTCAGACCTATACATTCAATTTGATTTTTAATATAGATTATTAGTACCTGCTGAAATTGTTTTTCTCTCTTTTCTTTAATATAGTTATTCTAATGTCCCTGTTTAATAATTCTAATATCTGAATCATCTGTAGGTCTGTTTCTGCTTGGCTTTGGTCACTAGTTTTTTCTTTTTTTTAGCATGCTTCATACATTTTAGTTGGACGCTGGACATTGTGTATTGATTCCATTAAAATTATAAAGAGTCTGTATGGTGTTATCTTCTTTCTAAGAGGGTTAAGACCTCTTTTGGCAGCAAGGAGTACTTGCAGATCACCTTAATCCTGTTGAAGATTGATTTTGGAGTTGTTTTATTTCATTTTGTCTTTACTTCTAGGTTATAGACCTTCTGATGTCTCAACTGAGAGTCTGGGATGTTTACCAAAGCCATTTGACATTGGCAGGCCTTAAATTCCTATCTTTGCCTCCTCATTACCACAATATTTCCAGCTGCTAGTTTCTGACAGTTTTCGTGTACAGCCTAGAAATTGGCCAAAGCCTCAAGTGGAGTTTGAACAGATTTCCAGGCTGACTTCCCTGTAGTATCCTTCTTTCAAGATTTTACCCCTCAAGTCCCAGCTGGTTTGGCTGTTCAAAACTCCAACATGTATCTTCTCCGGCCATTGGAACTACCACTTTCTATTCTCTCACGCTAAATATTGGCAAATGCTCATGAAGAAAAAGCTAGGCGAATGTAGATCTCATTCACAGCGTTTACCTTCTCTTAAAGGATCAGAGCTTCTCAAGTTCTGTGTTGGTCACGCGCCATAGTTTTGAATGGTTTTTTTATTTTCCCTTCTGCAGGTTTTATAGCAGATTTTAATGGAGAAGTGCTTAGTCCAAATCAAACTTGACAAAGGCAAAACTTTTCTATTTAGTGATTATGTTAAGTATTTCAGAAATATTTTTCAACCTCTTGCTTTGTCATTGATTTTTAATACTATATCACCATAGTCGGAGAAGATATAGTCTGTGATATACCAGTTTGGACCAAATGAAATTGTCATTTTTGTACACCAAATATAGCTGAATATTGGTACTCTTGAAGAATTTCAAGCTGCAGTTCCTTTGCAATTTATTGATGCTTTAGAAAGGGAATATGGATTTTTTATAACATATCTTTCTTTTTTTAAAGAAAATAACAGGTATCCTGTATTTGTTGGAGGTATTCTTTGTTTTTTCTTTCTGTTAAAACTCTCAGACGGGTGTGGTGGCTCATGCCTGTAATGCCAGCACTTTGGGAGGCCGAGGCGGGCAGATCACGAGGTCAAGAGATCGAGACCATCCTAGCCAACATGGTGAAACCCCGTCTCTATGAAAAATACAAAAATTAACTGGGTATGGTGGCATGCACCTGTAGTCCCAGCTACTCAGGAGGGTGAGGCAGGAGAATCGCTTGAACATGGGTTGTGGAGGCTGCAGTGAGCCAAGATCACGCCACTGCACTCCAGCCTGGCAACAGAGTGAGACTCTGTCAAAGACTTAAAGACTTAAATGTTAGACCTAAAACCATAAAAACCCTAGAAGAAAACGTAGGCAATACCATTCAGGACATAGGCATGGGCAAGGACTTCATGTCTAAAACACCAAAAGCAAAGGCAACAAAAGCCAAAATTGACAAATGGGATCTAATTAAACTAAAGAGCTTCTGCACAGCAAAAGAAACTACAATCAGAGTGAACAGGCAAACTACAGAATGGGAGAAAATTTTTGCAATCTACCCATCTGACAAAGGGCTAATATCCAGAATCTACAAAGAACTTAAACAAATTTACAAGAAAAAATCAAACAACCCCATCAAAAAGTGGGCAAAGGATATGAACAGACACTTCTCAAAAGAAGACATTTATGCACCCAACAGACACATGAAAAAATGCTCATCATCACTGGCCATCAGAGAAATGCAAATCAAAACCACAATGAGAGACCATCTCACACCAGTTAGAATGGTGATCATTAAAAAGTCAGGAAACAACAGGTGCTGGAGAGGATGTGGAGAAATAGGAACACTTTGACACTGTTGGTGGGAGTGTAAACTAGTTCAACCATTGTGGAAGACAGTGTGGCGATTCCTCAAGGATCTAGAACTAGAAATACCATTTAACCCAGCCATCCCATTACTGGGTATATAGCCAAAGGATTATAAATCATGCTGCTATAAAGACACATGCACACGTATGTTTATTGTGGCACTATTCACAATAGCAAAGACTTGGAACCAACCCAAATATCCATCAATGATAGACTGGATTAAGAAAATGTGGCACACATACACCATGGAATACTATGCAGCCATAAAAAGGGATGAGTTCATGTCCTTTGTAGGGACACGGATGAAGCTGGAAACCATCATTCTCAGCAAACTATTGCAAGGACAGAAAACCAAACCCTGCATGTTCTCACTCATAGGTGGGAATTGAACAATGAGAATACCTGGACACAGGGTGGGGAACATCACACGTAGGGCCTGTCGTGGGGTAGGGGGAGAGGGGAGGGATAGCATTAGGAGATATACCTAAAGTAAATGACAAGTTAATGGGTGCAGCACACCAACATGGCACATGTATACATATGTAACAAACCTGCACATTGTGCACATGTACCCTAGAACTTAAAGTATATACATAAAAAAAGACTATTCTCTCTCCTTCAAAAAAAAAAAACAAAAACAAAACACACACACACACACACACACAGACTCTCCCTGGGCTTGCCCTCTGGGATTGCCTCTCAGTGGGCTGCCTTTCAAGGTATTGCGCTTGAAATGGCCAGTAGAATCATCTGCTATTAACAGTGGGCCCAAAGTTTTCTACTATTTAGATGGATCCATCAGTACCACAAGTGCCACATCTGTCTCATGTCTTCCTATTAAGAAGCAGAACTGACCATGTTATCCTAAGCCACTACCCAATCCTTTTTCTTGATTATGTAAAAATGCTATTGAGGGAGGGAAAAATGCAGTCAAAATTAAGACCTTCCAGTGGCATAATGGAGACTGAGGCAAAGGAAAATCCCAACAATTTTTTTTTATTTAAAATTTTGATATTTGAATCACTGTATTTTTTTGGTCTTAATTTTTATTTTTAAAACATATTGCATTAAAATACTGTCTATCTTGATTACTGAGGTTTTTGATGCCTCCTTAAATTTTGTGTCTGAGGTGAGTGCCTCAAGGCCTCATCCTAGTTTGGTCCCCAGATGTTCAGCTTTGCAGGAAATGCAGCTCCTGGTGAGAGGTTTTTTTTTTTTCCTCACTGTGAAGTAGGCTGGGGCTTCTTGAAGCAATATAAGCTGAGGCAATGTAAGCTGACAGACCAGGTTGAGGCACAGAGAGATCACAGTACTTCCTTACCACTAATAACTGACTAGTTAAATATTTCTTACTCCAGACAGGAGAGGAGTTAGGCCCTATAAGAAGGAAAAGACAGAGTCCTCCTCAGACTAACTTCACCCCTTCCCCTTCCCTCGTATGCTAGTAGAGTGGAGAGGAGCATAGAAAGAGGATACCATGGCCTCTCCCCTCTGCAGAACCACATGTTCTGTATTCAAAGAGGAGGGGAGAAGGGAAAGTGAGGGGGATGAAGTGGAGAGAAAAAGAGATTTATATTGAAACTGAGTTTGAAATCTTAATTAGACCAAATCTCTAATAACCAACAGTGACCAGACAGGGCATTTGTTCAAGTCATCATTAAACAATGCAAAAGGGAGATTTGATAATATAATGTGGAAGTCCTAAGGTGGTGTATTAGTCTGTTTTTGCACTGCTATAAAGAAATACCCAAGACTGGGTAATTTATAAAAGAAAGTGTTTTAATTGACTTACAGTTCTGCATGTCAAGGGAGGCCTCAGAAAAGTTACAATCATGGTGGAAGGGAAAGCAGGGACCTTCTTCACAAGACGGCAGGAGAGAGAAGAATGAGGGAAGGAGGAATTTGCCAAACACTTATAAAAGCACCAGATCTCATGAGAACTCACACGAGAACAGCATGGGGGAAACTGCCCTCATGATCCAGTCTCCTCCTACTGGGTTCTTCCCTCAACACCTGAAGATTATGGGGATTACAATTCAAGATGAGGTTGGGGTGGGGACACAAAGCCTAACCATATCAGGTGACAAAACCACTTCATACCCCATAGTAACTGGTTTCATATCTGTTGATAATAAAGAATATTTTTAGGCATATTATTCAAATCTTTCATGTCATTGCTTAATTTTTATCGACCTGATCTACTAGAGTCTGAAAGAGGTGGATTAAATCTCCAATGACTATTACTGGGTAGTTTTTTGTTTTGTTTTGTTTTGTTTTTGAGATACCTGGTCTCACTCTGTCATCCAGGTGATCATAGCTCACTGAAGTCTTGCTGGAACTCCTGGACTCAAGCAATTCTCCCACCTCAGCCTCCTGAGTAGCTGGACTACAGGTGTGTGCCATCATGCCTGCCTAATTTTTTATTTTTTATTGATGGGGTCTTACTATGTTGCCCAGCCTGGCCTTGAATTTCTGTCCTCAAGTGATCTGCCTGCCTTAGTCTCCCAAGTAGCTGGGATTACAGGTGCAAGCCACCAAACCCAGCTATTTTCTGTAGTTCTATTGGCTATTGCTTTATAAGTTTTCAGGCTATATTATTGGGTGGAAGTATGGTCATAATAATTGTGCTTTTTTAATATTGTTTTTTTCTTATAAATATTTTTTTCTCTTATGATTTTTAATTCTCTTTTGTCTGGTATTAAAATTTTTAGCCTGGTTCTCCTTGGATTTATATTTGCCTAGAATATTTTTCCAATGAATTATTTTTAACCTTTCAGTGTTTTTAATCTTAAGGTTTCTTTCTGAAGTTTGATTTACTATTTTCTATTTCTTATTTATTCTTTTATTTTATCATTTTTTCATGTTTTCCACTGGGTAAATTAAATTTTATTTTGTTTCTCTGAAGATTGCACATTCTATTTTTATTCTTTTAATGAATACTCCTAACTTGTTTATACCCACATTTCCGCAGTTTCCTTCCATTAGCATCAAAAGCTTATCAATAGACATATCTTTCCTCTCTGAACATGACCAGAATTTCAGCACTCCCTTAATTCATTTAGCTTTATGCTTCTGCTTATGCTCTGTGTATGCTTTTGGAATTTTGACATGGTCTTTGATATCTTAAATATCACTCTATTAGACTTGCAAATCTTTCCTTAATTTTGAGAAGTTCTCTGTCATCACTTCTTCACTCTTTCTTCCCCTACATAATCTCTTTTTCTTTTCCTTTTTAAAAAATTATTTGGATTCCTATTGGATGTATATTAAAGATTTTGCTTCAACGCCATGTTTTCTTTTTTTTCATCACTTCATCCCATCCAATATCTTCTATGCTACAGCTCAGCTGTATTCATTCTGCTCTGTAACCAATCCATTCATTTGTTTTTTTAATTCAACTATTATATTTCTTATACCTAGGAATTCTAACTGATTTTCCTTTATAATATGTGCTCCCATTTTGTGCTTACATTGTCCACTCGTTCTCTCTCTAAAGATATTTATTATGCTCTTCAAACTCTTACCAGTTTCATGTGTTTTACTCTTTTTGGTATAGGCCACTCCAATTGTTCATTTTGGTAATGCTTCTCTGATATCTTATTTTTTGCCTGTGAACTCACCCTTTATCCCCTTGGAATCTTTAGCTGCCTTTGCTAGTCCTATCAGTACGGCAGGGAAGGCAGAAGTCTAGATCCTAGCTTGTGCTCTTTTTCAGATGGGGCATAGTAGGGAACAAGAACCTCTAGAGATGACATTTCCGGGTGTAACACATCCCTAGATTTTTCTTTTGACATTTTTAACCTCTTAGTAATTTGGCCCTGTAAGAGCCTACAGCGTAAAGAGAAGAGGGGAAGGAAGGAAATGCTCATGGGGTCAGCCAGCTTACCTGTACTCGTGACATTGGCTCCCCACCTTCCCCTGGCTCCACTCCCCTAATTTAACCTGGGTTCCCCAAGGTGGCTTTAGGCTTCCAGGGCTGCCTTTATCACCCATAATAGCTACAGTGCCCTAAAGATCTACATGAGGGAGGAAGAAAGGGCACAACTAGAAATCTTTCCCCAGTCTAGCCTATCCTAGAGGTCCATAGCCCTGTACTCCTCAAGCTACCATTCCCCTCCCTCTATGCTAGGACCACCCTCTGTCTTCATCGGATTTCTCACAGCTTTGGGGTGTCTTGGGTGGGTGGGAGGCTACGACTATGATACCTGTCAACCTCTTTATATTCTCTGAGTCATCTTCCATGTTTGATTTAGGGGATGGAGACAATGACCCATGTTCATTTACCATCACAACCAGAGCTGTGAATAAATTATTTGTTTCTCCTTAATAGAAAATTAAGGCCTAAACCTCTGTGTCCATCAGAGACAAATTCTTTCAGCAAAATTATTAATATGGTCTCAATACTTACAGGATTAATAAATAACACAAAACATAACTTTAAGATCTTTTATAGAACCTTCACAATTTTTCCCCTAGGTTTCCACTCAATATTAATTTTACCTCAGGGGGAAAAAGGGCCTTATGTAAAAACCCTTTATTCTCTCTTCACCCATTCATATTAAATAATACAAAATTATTTTAATAATGTGATATGGAATCTAGAGACAAAACACTGGTCTACAAAAGTGAACCAATTTATTTCATAAATCAAATTCTTCTGCTCCTTCCAGCAATTTCCCTTTTCCCTGGAAGGGGGATGTTATTGTGTCTTATCTGTGGCTCTTTGTGTAATTTTAATTTATCATTAAGTAACACTTCGCTTTTTAACATAAAGAATTCAGTGTGCTTGACGGAGCAGTACTCCATGGAAAGTTAGTTTGAAGCGACAACTGTTTGGAGCAGAGGAGTTTATTAATTTATCAGAACCTTATGTTCAATTTCACATTTTTCAGCATAGGAACCAACAATCAGCTGCACCTGTTGCCAATTAACGTATTAATGGCACATCAATCAAAGAAAAATCTCTGGGAATGGAGATTACACAAGCTCTGTACTCACATCATTTTTTGGAAGTCATCCTTTATTTCGAAAATAAGTAAGATCTACAAACCGTACCTTTCAGTCTGCGTTCTCCACTTTTCCTCTAAGATAATTTGGTAGCTGAGTGCCTTAGACTGTGAAGGCAAATGCATTTTCCACTGGAAGAAACCAGTCTTGTATTTAAAAATTAATAATGTTGCTATACATGTGGAGTGTGGCAGGACCCTGTAAACATTTTTAGGAAGTTTGACAAAAGTTAATTACCAAGTTTATAGAAAGCAGGGTGGCACTAGCATACTCAAAATGGATAGAATCTTCATTGCCCGTACAGGTTACTATGTTTGCTTGGAAGAAATTCATGGTGCTAACACAGAAGAGGCCAGCAGAGAGAGCTGTGCTTTTGAATTCCTTATTTAGAATAGGTCAATATTTTGGAGGGTATGGCTAGGGATAAGGATGGTTGAATAGGTCAATATTTTCGGGAAGGCATGGCAAGGGATGAAGATGGGGATGAGGACGGCCATAGAAGGAAGGAACAGTTGAAAAAACATAGGTTATGTGTTTGAACCTCAGCTCATTTTCTGTCTGGCTCCTGTTAGTTAATTATTCTGGGCACTATTTTTCACACCTATAAAGTGGGGATACAACGACTCCTCCTGGGGCCTTGGGAGGAGTAGATGAAAGGTGTGTGAAAGAGTCTGGCACAGTACCTGGCATAGGTAGGTTCTTTCCTCTTCGTCTCCACTAGAACAGTCAGGTGTCATGGTGTGGACAACATACTACCTTGCTGAGCTAAGGCAAAGTACTTAAAAATCAAGGCAATTAGCCTCAGCCTGGAAGCAGAACACCGGGAATGAATGAACACTTCTCGTATTCTCTTCTGCCAAAAAGCTGTCCTAAATTGCCTTTATATTTTCTCTACTTGAACTGTTGCAGTCTTTTTTTTTTTTTTTAACTTTTAAATTAGAGACAGGGTCTCACTCTGTCACCCAGGTCGGCTATAGCTCACTGCAATCTCGAATTCCCCCCACCACAACCTTCCTAGTAGCTGAGCCTACAGGTGTGCATGCCTGGCTAATTTTTTATTTTCAGTAGAGATGGAATCTTGCTCCTATGTTGCCCAGGCTGGTCTTGAACTCCTGGCTTCAAGTGATCTTCCTGCCTCAGCCTTCTAAAGTGTTGAGATTACAGGGGTGAGCCATGGCACCCGGTCCAGTTCTTAATATCTCTATTGCTTAAAATACTTGGTTGCTTTACTGAGGTAGAAATGACAACAAGACTGCCATAATGGTTAAGACCAGGATCTCTGGAGTCACATATGCCTGAGGCCAAATTGAGGCCCTGCCACTTTTAAGCTGTGTCATCATGGATAAATCTACCAGACTCTTTGTTGCCTCAGATTCTAACTCTGGAAAATGGGCATAAATGCTGACCTCACATAATGGTCCAAAAGAGTGTAATGGGAATGCAAAAAACCTTGCACAGCGTCCCGTGAATAGTGGTGGCTGTTGTTGTTATTGGCCAGACAGGACTAATACGGAAAGCCCCACCATGTCAGAATGTTTCTGGCAGGCATCACTGGAAAGGTGTTAAGTCTAGGAGAAACAAGTAAAAGCAAGTAGGAAATTTTAAGTAGGGGCTGTTTACCCTCTAGCCCAATTTATGCAACACATAGGCGATGTTATAGTGGCACGTGCCTTTTGAGGCAGCGACAGAAGATGCCAGGATTAGCCTAGCTTATATTATTAGAGAAACACTCTAGTACATCTGCCTTACATTGCAAGAGGAATACAAGCTCGAAGGCAGGTGCCATGCCTTCTTCTTTGTTGTGTCCCTCACATGTCCAGTACAAAGATTTGTACATAGTAGGTGTTCAATTAATGTGTATTGATCAGTAAAATGAGTTTCTTGTTGAGTAACCCAGAGTGTCTCTAATTATTTCAAAATTTTCTTTTTTCTTTTCTTTCTTTCTTTTTTTTTTTTTTGAGACGGAGTCTTGTTGTGTCGCCAGGTTGGAGTGCAGTGGTGCGATCTCAGCTCACCGCAACCTCCGCCTCCTGGGTTCAAGTGATTCCCCTGCCTCAGCCTCCCAAGTAGCTGGGATTACAAGCATGCACCACCACACCCAGCTAATTTTTTGTATTTTAGTAGAGACAGGGTTTCACCATGTTGGGCAAGATTGTCTCAATCTCCTGACCTTGTGATCTGCCCACCTTGGCCTCCCAAAGTGCTGGGATTACAGGCGTGAGCCACCATGCCTGGCCTCAAAAGTTTCAAAGTCATTCTCAGAATATACTTTAAAAGAAAAAAAAATCCATTGTAATTTAATAATATTATTTCAAATATTTTGGATGACCAAAGGCTAGGAAACAGAGGAGTGTCAATACAGGGGATCTCGATGCTAGAGTGGTTTGGAATTACTGCTTTAATGTGTGGCTATGGTTTTACATCCTTCATTGTAGCATAATTACATATACAGATTTTGATTTTCCTGTCCATTATTTTTTCCTTTGCAGAGCTACCTTTGACCATTCATTCTGCTGTAGTGAGATTGTCAATAACAAGACTCCAGCCTTCATTGCTACCTCTGAACTGCCTAGCCTTAAGAATAGGTATGACCAATCATTGCACCTCATCCTCAGGCAACCAAGATTGGTCCATGGGGCGGGCACATGACCAGAATAAGGCCAAGCACATTGTTTGATACAGAGATGCCATGCCTAAAAAGTGATTTTTCCTCTGGGGTTTCTAAGTCTAGAGGAAAAGGCTATTCTCCACAAGGTGAGTTCCTTTCTGTTGTAGTAGCACATGAAGCAGCACTGTGCAAAGAGAAGAGAGAAGCAAAATGAGAGATGAGTAGGGTGGGAGAGTCTCGTGAGCACAGAATTCCTGATTTCAGTACCTGGGATCTTTGCTGTTATAGCCCTTCCTCCAGTTCCGAAAGCTATCCAGCACCTTTCCCAGCCTTGCAAGCAATATATATATTCTGGCATTCAGTGTTCGGCACACTGTATGTGTACATCAGGATTTCTCAGCCTTGGCACTGTGGACATTTTGGACTGAATAGCTGTACATTGTAGGATGTTTGACAGTATCCCTGACTTCTACCCACGAAGTGCAGGTGGCACCACTGCCCGGGTTGTGACAAACAAAAACGTCAAGTGTTTCCAGACATTGTCCAATGTCACAGGGAAAGGGGAGGGACAAAATCATTCCTGTTAAGAACCGCTCATGTATACAGAATGCAAGCTCCATGGCAGCAGGTTTGCTTTTCTTTCCTTTTTTGGGATCTGTATTCCCAATACCTAGAACTGTGCCTGGATCATAGTAGGTACTCAATATATGTTTATTCAATGAGAAAACGAATGGGTTCAAAGTAAATGGAGGACATTGTTGCAGATGCTGCAGGAATCAAGAGTGAACAGGCAACCTACAAAATGGGAGAAAATTTTCGCAACCTACTCATCTGACAAAGGGCTAATATCCAGAATCTACAATGAACTCCAACAAATTTACAAGAAAAAAACAAACAACCCCATCAAAAAGTGGGCGAAGGACATGAACAGACACTTCTCAAAAGAAGACA
Source organism: Pongo pygmaeus (assembly GCF_028885625.2). Classification (NCBI taxonomy): domain Eukaryota; kingdom Metazoa; phylum Chordata; class Mammalia; order Primates; family Hominidae; genus Pongo; species Pongo pygmaeus. The sequence continues at coordinate 142,398,873 of NC_072373.2, read as the reverse complement.
TTTATGCAGCCAAAAAACACATGAAAAAATGCTCACCATCACTGGCCATCAGAGAAATGCAAATCAAAACCACAATGAGATACCATCTCACACCAGTTAGAATGGCAATCATTAAAAAGTCAGGAAACAACAGGTGCTGGAGAGGATGTGGAGAAATAGGAACACTTTTACACTGTTGGTGGGACTGTAAACTAGTTCAACCCTTGTGGAAGTCAGTGTGGCGATTCCTCAGGGATCTAGAACTAGAAATTCCATTTGACCCAGCCATCCCATTACTGGGTATATACCCAAAGGACTATAAATCATGCTGCTATAAAGACACATGCACACGTATGTTTATTGCGGCATTATTCACAATAGCAAAGACTTGGAACCAACCCAAATGTCCAACAATGATAGACTGGATTAAGAAAATGTGGCACATATACACCATGGAATACTATGCAGCCATAAAAAATGATGAGTTCACGTCCTTTGTAGGGACATGGATGAAATCGGAAATCATCATTCTCAGTAAACTATTGCAAGAACAAAAAACCAAACACCGCATATTCTCACTCATAGGTGGGAACTGAACAATGAGAACACATAGACACAGGAAGGGGAACATCACACTCTGGGGACTGTTGTGGGGTGGGGGGAGGGGGGAGGGATAGCATTGGGAGATATACCTAATGCTAGATGACGAGTTGGTGGGTGCAGCGCACCAGCATGGCACATGTATACATATGTAACTTACCTGCACATTGTGCACATGTACCATAAAACCTAAAGTATAATAATAATAATAATAATAATAATAAAAGAAGAAAAAAAAAGGTTAATAAATAAAAAACCAAAAAAAAAAAAAAAAAAAGCAAAGAAAGTTGGGCCCAGTGGCTCATGCCTGTAATCCCAGCAGTTTGGGAGGCCGTGGAGGTGGATCACTTGAGCTCAGGAGTTTGAGACCAGCCTGGGCAACATGGTAAAACCCCATTTCTACAAAAAGTACAAAAATTAGCTGAGCGTGGTGGCATGTGCCTGTAGTCCCAGCTACTTGGGGGACTGAGGCAGGAGGATCGTTTGAGCCTGGGAGGCAGAGGTTGCAGTGAACTGAGATGGCGCCACTGCACTCCAGCCTTGGTGACAAAGTGAGACCCTGTCTCAAAATAATAATAAGAAGAAGAAGAAGAGGAAGCAAAGAAAAGAAATCCAAGGAAGAAAACCATGTTATCTTCTAATACTATGACAATGCAGGCTTAAACAAACAAACAACAAATAAAGAAGTAGAAAAACCAAACCATAATTTGGCAAACGAAGAATCTCATCTACAACACAGTACCTTTTAATGTGGAGTTGGGTCAGGGAGGAGGGAAAAATAGATTTTAGGAATTCTCCTTAAAGCACTGTGGCTTTCTACATTCTCTCTCTGTGTGTCTCTGTCTCTGTCTCTGTCTCTGTCTCTCTCTCTCTTTTTCTATTTTAACAGAACAGTACAGCCCAGCAGTGAAGACTGATTTGGGACCTAGGTAGTTAAAACAGAACCTGAAAGAATGCCTCAGGAGGAAGAAAATATCTATAGCAATTTTGCTTTTATTCCCTAAAAAATGACACATGCTTTTTGAAGTGTATTCTGATTTCCACACCTTTATTGAATAGTTTTCTCATCAGGATTGAAATGATCAGCACATAGAAGAGCCACCCCTGGATTTTATCTTTTTCCTTTTATTGTAACTCAATAAAGAAGATGTGAGTTAGATAATTTAGTTTTACGATAAGTTTTCCCACATTGAGGGACACCTGATATATGAAAACATACATGCATATTCTTGGCAATACTAATGTAGCATTCATAAAGTGACTGAGACTTATATTATCCAGTCACATCATGTGAGACACAAATTGCAGGTACTCCATCCACATCCAAATAGAGCAGTGATTATACAGTTTGGAAGTTGCCAGAACAACAGCCCCTGTTCATCAGAAAAGAAATAATACAGAGCTGTTTCCAAACTGCATGGCCACACTCTCTAATTTCTCCACCTGCATTGCACCTGAGCTCCATAAGATTATCATCGGCTGAGACCTATGTAAATCCTTAAGTTCTCAAAAAGCATGACTTCCTTTTCAGTTTTATCACCAGTCCCAAACAATTAGTTTACTTTTCAGCAGTGTTTCACACCAAGCAGTTTTGTTTATTTGCTTGTTGTCTAGAGTGGAGAGCAATAAAGCCCCAAGGAGAGGAAATCCTGGGTGGTCAGCCAGGCACTCCACCAGCAAAATGATTCAGTCTCTGCCTCAGCCACAAGAACAGGCCATCGAATTTCATGCCTCAATAATATTTAAATCACTGCATGTTGTTGAGAGGCAGGATAATGTGGTCAAAGTCACTTGCTTTGGAGTTAGACAAGCCTGGGTTTGCAAATTTACTAACTGGGGGCCCTTGGGCAAGTGATGTAACTGCTCTGTCAATAGATACCATGTGTAAAATGTTTACACTATAATGCTCAAAAGGTTATTATAGTCTACCCCCAAAGGGGTGCCACTGTGATTAACTTCATTCAGGGTCACTCACAAATAATGAAAATCATGAACGTTAAATCCATGAATGCTAAGATGCTTAATGCAATTTTAGCATTCAATAGCAATAACAGAACACTATCAGGTAGTCCGTGCTTCAAGCATTTTCATGATTCTGGATTGGTCTCTGAATCAGATTTGCTGATAGGCAGGTGGGAATTAAATCCTAGGTTTCCTGGTTAGAGCTTACCTATGAGGTAGCCGGACTCAGAATTCAAATCTCCAAGGAAGCCACAAAGTGGTTCATGACTATCTTCCACTTGCACTTGATTCTGCTCCAGATTAGACTAGAACTTCCCTTTTTTTTTTTTTTAACTTTTCTTTTAGAGATAATAGAATCACTACATTTAGATGAGAAGTAAACTAATATCCTATTGAAAGCTGTAAAACAGTGGCCTTTAAATCTCAGTTATAGTCAATAAATGGCTGTAATTGCCTAATCTATATAAGAAAACATTCATTTTCCAGCAATGTATATGTGCTATGGTCTGGATATCTGTGTCCCCCCAAATTCATATGTTGAAACCTAATCACCAATGTGATCATATTAGGAAGTAGGGCCTTTGGGGAGTGATTAAATCATGAGGGCAGAGCTCTCATGAATGGAATTAGTGCCCTTACAAAAGAGGTCTCAGAGAGCTTCCTTGCCCCTTCTACCACCTGAGGAAACAGCTAGAAGGTGCTGTCTGTGAGGAGCAGGCTCTCATCAGAAACCAAATCTGCCTGCACCTTGATCTTGGACTTCCCAACCTCCAGAACCATAAGAAATAAGTGTTTGCTGTTTAGAAACCACCAAGTTTATGGTATTTTGTTATAGCAGCTTGGATGGACTAAGACGATGTGACAAATTATAAGCAAATCATTGAGAAATCTAAAATCCAGAAGTCTAAAATCAAGAAATTTGAAGGTTTCCCACTGGAGTGATCCAGTGTGTCAATTTCTATTGAAAAACTGATGTTAAAGCCTTATATTTAAAAGAAATACATCTTAAAACATAGACACTCCCATAGTCATCTATCTTAAGATACTGGAACTAACTTTCCAAAGTAACAGAAAGCTTTAATTAATTACCATTCTGTGTATGATACAACACCGGGTGCTGTGTATATTGACATACACTTGGTCTCCGGCCTTAAGAAGATTTTCATCAACAACATACACCATTGATGCAGATAAAAATCATATTACACTTTGGGGAAATAGCAACTGAATGTCAGTAACATGCAGGCTTCCGATTATTTGTTTTCATTTTCAAATGGCTAAGTTTGAATAAATAATTATATCTTGGATAGGTCAGCAGACTTCTCTAAGCAATGAAGAAGGATTAAGTATACTAATTTCATACATTTTTCAAATTTACCAACTTGTCTCTCCACGGCTGTATACTGTAGACCACCATCACGTCTGAGTTACTGCAACACCCTTGTAACTCTTCTCTAGTCTTGCCCCTTATGGCAAATCATTTTCTCAAGCAGAGTCAGTTAATTTTCAAAAGTAGGCACATGAACTTATTAAAAATCAGAATGTGACTATTATCGCTGTTAATACACAGAAGTTAGAATGTCTCTAAAAATAAACTCATCTGACCTAAAGGTTAAATTTTCTAGAGGCAAATTTTGGGAATACAGAGCAAGTTTTTCTTACAAACACTACCCTGTATTGGAGAATTATCTTTTTCTAGTTGTATATTTTAGCTCAAGTTTTGAATTCATTTAAATGATCTTATTAATAAAATACTAAAAATCTAAAAAGAAAATAAAAGGTGGCACATGACTGGTTTATTTCTCTGCTTAAAACCCTCAATAGCTCCCCAGTGCACTTAGATTAAGGCCAAACACTTGGAGCTTACACGGTCCTGTGGGGTCTACCTTCTGCTTACCTTTTCTAGTCATTTCACCCCTTGCAAAATGTACCACAGCCTCTAACACAGCTGGTTAATGCCTACTTATCCCCTTCTTTTTCAGGTAAACTTTTTCTTATCTCTGAATTATGGGCTAGTTGATCTTTTCTTGTGCTAGCATGACTCTTAGTAGTCTCCTCTACCACCATTACACTACTTACACTACTAAATAATAATACAATTATTTACTTTTTTGGATCTTCACTCATTTCTAAGTTCCATGTGGGTAGGCCCATACATTTCCTGTTTACCACTATATCCCTAACACTTATCACAGTGCCTACAAAACAGTAGATATTGTCATAGCAAATTAGAATGGAGACCAGGCCTGGAAAATTCCAGAGCAGTACTTGAAAGTATCCTTAACTTTGCTTGGAATGCAAACATAAGCAAAACTTAACTTGGGCCATTTCTTATAAATACTTGGATTAGAGAAAAACAAAACTTGACCTCAACCAGCAGAAGCCGCCCACTAACTTACAGTCATCTAACTAGGGACTCTTCACTGTGACACAACAAATAATACAACCATACGGCTGGGCGCGGTGGCTCACACCTGTAATCCCAGCACTTTGGGAGGCTGAGGTGGGCGGATCATGAGGTCAGGAGATCGAGACCATCCTGGCTAACACAGTGAAACCCCGTCTCTACTAAAAATTACAAAAAATTAGCCAGGCGTGGTGGCAGGCGCCTGTAGTCCCTGCTACTCGGGAGGCTGAGGCAGGAGAATGGCATGAACCCGGGAGGTAGAGCTTGCAGTGAGCCGAGATCGTGCCACTGCACTCCAGCCTCGGCGACAGAGCAAGACTCCATCTCAAAAAAAAAAAAATAAAATAAAAAACAAATAATACAACTGTACAGTGTAACTAATCAGATATTGTCTTTGTTTTGCTTCTGCATTTGCCTTTTGAAAGCTTGACCCTTGCGCTCTTTTCACGGAGCTCAAGGAACCTGTGAAAACTTCTTTTGGTTTGGTGCTTTCTGATTTATGAATTGCTGTTTGCTCAAATAAACTCTATAAATACTTTTGTGTCTCACTTCTAATTTCAACAATACACAGTACATATTTTGTTGAATTAGGTGACCTTTCCTTTCTAGTGGTTTGATTGCTCTTTGCATTGGTGTCTTTTCTTTGAGAGCAACTGCATCCAATAGGACTTGGTGTGATGATAAGAATATTCTGTATCTGTGCTTTTCTAATACTGTGTCCACTAGCCACGTGTGGCCATTGAACATTGGAAATGTGGCTAGTGAGACCAAGAAACTAAATCTTTAATTACATTGAGTTATAATTAATTTAAATTTAAATAACCACGTGCAGACAGCCATATTGGACAGCACACTCCTGGAAGATCTTTATTTGGTCAGATTTATGGATGGTCAGATTCATACAGTGTTACATTTTTTTCAGGAAATGGGTCTAAAGCTACGTTTTTCACTAGTAGCCACTAGCTACTTGGGACTGTTTAAATTCAAATGTGAATCAGTTAAAACTAAATAAAAGTTAAATATTTGTGTTGCAGTCCTGCTAGCCACATTCCAGCTTACTCAAAAGCCAGATTTGGCTAGTGGCTACCATACCGAACATTGCAGAGGACATTTCCATTATCACAGAAAGTTGTCATGGACTGCACAGGTTTGAAGAATAGCTCACCTGACCGGAAACAAAGATTCAAATTCTTCCCAATGGGGTGTTTGTTACCTATGGGTCCTGACTATTAGGAAGACTTGATTAGAGAACTGAGGTCATAGTGCTCTAGAAAGCTGATAAGATCCAGCTCTTACCTTATCTGAATAGGATATTGATCCATATGTCCCAGGGTAACCCCAAATTAGTGACACTGATGAGGACAAAGTAGCTGACACCCAACAGGGGAGTCCAAGTTGACTCAGGCAGGTATTCTCTTATAAAAGAGTGTCAGGGTCAATTTCAACAGTCCCAATTCATGCTCCTTATTTATTCCCAGACATGACAGCTGGCCAAGTTGCAGTGACCTCTTGACCCCTCGCTGCTACCTGATTCCCAGAAGGCAACCTCTTCCTAGAGCATCTCTTTTCTCTTTATTCGCATTCGGCTCTGAGATTGGCCAGCTCTCCTCCCCGCATGATGCAGCTATTGGCAGCTCCAGTCTTTGTTGCCTCCAGAATGGATAACCACAAAGCGTCCCTGGAAGACCACCCAGAAGCTTCAGCTGGCACAGTGTGGCGCTGTCCATCTGCTTAAAAGCACCAGGATTGCCATGCCAGGAACACCTGCGCTCCACAGTGTGCCCTGGCTACCTTGTCACTTCACAGTGACATTCAAGGTGCTGTCCTGAATGCCATGCTGGAAATTGCTACTTTGGAGGTTTTCTCCTCCCCTCAGCAGCATCCCAGCAGTGCGATGCTCATCATCTAAGAATGGCCCTTAGCAGGGGGTTAAAGTCAGGCCATTTTCTGAAGAATTTGCTTCTCCTCCTGGTTTGACAAAGCTGACTTTTCTGTGTTCTGGGACACAGTGAAAAAGCCATCTGTTAAGTTAGGCTTGTGCCATGAAGGGTGGTCTTGGAGAGCAAATATTTAAATAGTGTTTTTCTGTCCTCCTCATGTACATTTGGAACTTTAAAAACATATCAATAAAAAAATGATTAACTACAAGCCTTCCATTTCTATTAGGATTCTTTTCCTTCTTCTTCTTCTTTTTCTTAATTAAGTTAACTTTGTTGGCAATTTTGTGCATCTTCCCCAGAATAGTCAATGGTCCCTCCACTCAGTTACCTCACCAAGTCATAATCCTCATTTCTCAATCTTTGGCCACAAGAAGGGCTTTGCTTTAGCTGTTTTACTTCTCCTATTTACTTCCCCTCAAGCCCACTTCACCCCAGTGTTTTAAAACCATGACCATTAAAAATTCTTTTAAAAAACACTTAAATAGTATCACCCCCCCTTAAAAATGTCTTGTCAGATTTCTTCCTCTTGTTTACTTCAGAAAGTGGTGCTTTGATTGTCCATTAGAGAGTTGTTTACATTTCTCCAAAAGCTCCATTTAGTTTCCTTGACAAGGTGGAATAAGTGACTGGCTGTGATGGATAGAGGCACCTGTCCTAATGGCTGCTCACACTGTGCCCACCAGTGCACGTTACATTGATAAATTGACAACAGTTGGGACATGCTCTGCTAGCAGCAAGAATGAGGCTACGAGGACAAACACAGGCGGTTAGACAGTCTGCTTTAATATTCCTGGGAAAGGTGTACAGCCTCCTAATCTAACACCCCAACAGCTGCGGTGAGGAATTAGTGCACAGGCAGAATTTCTTTGTTGCCTTGACACTACCTCTGCTAGTTAGCCTGGAATTGTATTCACTGTAAAAGATTCCTTGGTCTTCCAGTGTATATGCCTGCAGTACTTGGGTTGGGTGATTTAATGAAAACTATAAGATTTTAATTTTGTTATGAATGTATGGGTTTTTAAAAAGATTCCTTCATTGAACTTTTCTCTTTCCTCTGATGAGAAAAACAACAATAAGGACAACAAAATGCCTTATTAGCTATGAGTTCATTATCAGGAAAATGTGGGACATAGCCTTAGTCAACACTAAGGTGTTAATTATCTGGAATAAGGAGCTCAGGAGGGCCCAAATTTCCGGTAATGAAGAGATATCTGTCCGTCAGGTCACCCCACTCAGCCAGGCGGTCTTAGAAGGTGTTCTCTTCGCTATCCTGCTTCCACTTTCATTTTCTTTTTCCACTCTGCTGGTTTTGTGTTACCTTTAAAAGACTGTGCAGCAGTGGGTCTCAGCAATTGAATCTCCCCCATGTTGACAAAGAGCCGAGGCAGGCACATGGCTATAAGGGCAGACCCAAGATTTTGCAGTCTCTCTTCACAACGTCCTCCCTCTCAGATAAGTTGAGAGCATCCGGGGCAAAGTGGTGGGTGGATCAGCTCACATGGCTGGGCCAAGAGCCGCCGCCGCCGCAGCCGCCGCCGCAGCAATCTCGACACAGTCCCTCGCTGCTTCATCCATTACATGCTTATCTTAACTGAAGACTAATCTAAAGGAACAAATGACCACAGGGAAAATGCTACAACTTAATACAAAGTCATAAAAAAAAAAAAAAAAAAGAATGCAGGCGCAAAAGAAGCACGGACATAATAATGCTTCCCTGAGCCTCGCTTTTAAATGGCCTAGTTACAGATTTTATGATAAGACACAGTTTGCCTTTATGATTTGCATGGCTAATGAAGCAATTAGCAGCCATCATATATAAAACATGCTAGTTCTTCATTAGACACCAAACAAAATGGCATAACACGAGATGTATAGTGTGGGGAGGCTCAAGTGACTTGCTCATTCTGTTTACTTTGTGTGGAGTTTTGTTGGAAGCCTGGTCGCTGCACGCATCACATTTAGAAGGCTAGACTGCGGTTAGTTTGATGTGAAATTCTGACTGGCTGGCAGTCGCCTCCACTCCCCACCCCCTAACTGCTACTAAATTTCATTTCAAGTTATAATTATTGACATTGGAAACAGCTACTCGTATCACAACAACAAAGCAACAATTATACAGGATCTGGTGTTTCTCATGCAAATTACAGCAATAAAATACAGGAAAATCCGGCCCACTTACAGACCAGTCTTTGTCTTTGGAGAACACAGTCTGAACTATTTGGTTAACTAAATTAAAATGTAAATCTTGGCTGGCTTTTCTTCTTAGATAGCGATATGAAACAGTTTCTAAAAGACAGAAAAAGCTTAAGGGACCACATTTCAAACAACTTGTCATGAATATTTTTTTTAATGGATTAGGTCTGAAAAGCTTAACTGTCTATAACAATCACGGATTCTACGATGCTGTTCAAACAGGAAAAGCAGAAGAAGGGAGAGAGTCCTGTATATTTTCCCCTTATATTTTTGTTTGTAAAGGAACTTGAGAGTGTTGGAAGATGCACGGCAGTAGAGTCCCTTGCGTTGCACAAGTAAAGCCATAGCTCTCAGACTCCCGGTTGGTGTAACATGTATAATGAGACATATAATCTAGAGGAGGAGATTAGTGAGCATTAAAGCTGAGTTCTTTTACTTTATTAGGTTGCTTTCCTTCCTGTCTTTGTCTCTTCTCCACACAAAACCCAAGCTTGTGAAAAAGTGTCCCAGCGAGGGAGGGCCACATTAAAAAGTCAACCACGGTGGCATTAGCATTAAGGCGCTCTGAATATAGCCACTCCGAGCCACATGGAGTTCTGCAAAGAACCGGAAACAATGATTTGAATCTATAGGGAAATGGCATGGTTTCCGATCCATTATCATTACTGGTTTAAAAAACAAAACTAAACTAAACAAAGCCCCCCTCGACAAGCATAAAAAAGGGTTGGATCCACAAGGCCGCAATCAGAACTACAGAAGACAACATCAAAGAAAGGAGAAGAAAAGCAACTGCTTGTGCCTCTGGCCAGGATTCAGCTAACAACGCATCTGCTTTGAAAGCCATACCTCAGAGTTTGACCACAAGTAAACTGACCCGTAGGAAGCCACGACAATGGAGGATACTGACATTTAATTTATGTATTTAATTTTTTCATACAGAGAAAAGCAATTGTGTGATCACATCTCATTTATAACAAATCTGATCTTTAAAAGGCAATAATTTTACAAATGCACTTTTGCATTAAGAATACTGTTATCATAAGCATGGAGCAAACACTGTGTGGGCAGTCACTCTGACTTATAGCAGCTCTGTACAGCCGCTGCAAGATAACCAAGAGTAATGGTTTTTGATAATCAGGCCACACTATTAATATAACATGAACCACAAGTGCTTTTGTACTGCAGCTCTGGTTAAACTAGCAAATCTCATTGGAATATAAAGAAGGGGTGGGGAGTCATGTTCTGTTTCTGCTACTTCTGCACTGAAAAAATATGCCTCAAGGTGCTGTCTTAGGTGTTTCATGTCTTAGGGCACACGTAGTGGCGCTGAAGAATGTTTCCCTTTAGAACCTCTGGCCCTTTCTGCTCAGTTCAAGTTCAATGACTACCTACTAGGTCAGAATTTAGGTCCGTGAAATGCAGCAGATGGATTCCAAATGGCAGTTTTGTTGGCTGGGGTAAAGCTGGTGGAACATGCTGAGGCCCATAGCAAGCTGGGTTTATGCTGGTCTCTCACTGGTCTGTGACTGTTGAAATATTGCTGGGTGTAAAGGGACTCATTTTGGCCAATGTGAGCAAAGGGGAATGCTGCCCCTCCATCGTAAACGTTAATGTGAAGGAAAATATGAGGGAAACACTTCTGGTGGTAAGAGTCAGACAACATAATCATAACAAGTAAAACCAGGCTTAAGCATGTCACTGCAGTGTTTATTCATATGGTGACATTTACTGTAACTTTCCTCTAAAAGGCAATGGTTTCCTCCTGTTTTAACAACCCAGAAACCATTATGAAGTTACTTTGGACACATGGATGTGTACTTCTGTCATAGAGCTCTCCATTTCCTAGGACATCTGCAATGGGGGTGAATTATGTCTAGAAAATCAATGCTTGGGCCAGTTCTGTAAATTTGAGGAGGCATGTAAAGAAACATATTTCCTGAATTTCACAATGAGGAGAGAAGATTAGAAAGGGCCGATTAAAGAAGCAGAGCCTCTATAAGACTGAGTGCTGTGTTTAAACATTTAAGAACCTCCTCCTGTGCCATGTTTTTTGTAAAACTCGCCCTACGAATGCAGATCAGGAGTGGATCTCTCTGGATCTCTTCAGCTGTCATGGCAGGAGATGAAGGCTAATGTTTATGGTGCTTAATTGTGCTTCAGTTGTGATGCTTTTGTGTGATGCTTTCGTCACCATATAATGCCTTATATTGTTATTCATTCATTCATCATTTATTGAGCATTTACTATGTGCCAGTCATTCAACCAGGCATGCAGAAAGAGGATGAAGTGAATCTGTCTCAAGGATATCAGAATCTGGTAGGAAAGAATAGACATGTACATAATTAATTATAAAACTTGGTAGAACATGTTAAAGAGAAGTACATTTAAGTTGCTGTGGGAAAGATTACATCGAATAACATGGAATTAATGAAGATTTTGATGCATTTAATCTGGTCCTTAAATAATGTGTGGGTTTTAAATACATGTTTTGTTGTCCGCACTATGATGGAAATTAGTTGAAGTTAGTCACCATGTTTAATTTATATGAATATATTTAATATATTGCTATATTGAGTCAAATGTCTGTTCTATGGAAGCCTTACATTAATGGATACCATCTATAGAGCACTTGCTATGTTTCAGGCATTGTTATAAGTCCATATTCTCTTATTTAACCCACATAGCATCTGCAGATAGATTCAAATTATCCCCATTTTACAGAGAAAACTGAAGCACTGAGAGGTTCACTAAATTCCTCAACTTCATATAGCTATTAAATGGAGAAGCTGGGTTGGAGCTGGGGCAGTCTGGTCTGAGTCTGTATTCCTTACCCAAACACTTTAACTGCTTCTGGTCAATAAACACTGAATGTTGAACAAATCCTGAGCAGTTACAATGCCATTTTACTTATCACTGTTGAATTTCTCAAGGATACTCGGCTCAGGAAACAAAACAAAAAATCATCAGGGTGCATAAAAATTGGTTTACAATTTAATTATTTCTCTTCATAAGAAAGTCAAGCCGTTGTTCACAATGTTTGTTCTCTTGAGAGCCTTGAGGTATTGAATCATCTAGGATGGTTTCAAGTTATGCAGATTTTTAAGATAATAGTTTTATTGTTTGATAAACACAGCATCATTGCCCTGGGCATCAAGTCCGGTGTTTAGTCTTGCATTATCATGATACAGTGTTATGATGCACATCCGTATGGTAAAGCTGGGTTCTATGGACCTGAGTCTCCAGCACCCTTGGTGCTCCACATGAGTTGCAGAACAATCCTTCCCTGTCAGAAAATAATTCATTGTTCAGAAGATGATCAGTAGCTTGATCTTGTTTGCACAGATTTCAGTAGTGTAGGGTGTAGGGAGTTGGTGGGACAACTGGGTAGAGAGTAGGCAATGCCACCATACGTGCAAGCATGTGAGCTGCGTGCAGACACCTGCTCCATTGGAGAGGCGAAGAAATGGAATGTCCTCAAGTGGACCAGCTATCTGCATTTCACCAGGTTCAATCTTTACTTAAATCCTTTTTCTACAATACAGCTGAACTTGCCTGTTTCAAATAAGAAGTTGTGAAAAATAAATATGAAACTGATAGATACATTTATCCTTGTAAAAATTAGCAAGGAACAAAGAAAACTATAATGTTCAATTTTGCTAAAGTTGTTGAAAAATTGCTATTCTTGTACATCACTTACATGTAGTGTAAAAAATTGTGATCTTGGTGATCTGTAAACTTTATCTAGAGCTATAAAATGCTATGCCAAAGGTACACATAATTCCATGGCCAGTAGTTCAATATAAGGAAACAGTTATGAACTAAAGATTCATAGACAAGGATATACATCTAAAATTGTTTAAGATATTAAAAAAGTAGAAATAGCCTAAATTTTTATCAGTAGGGAAACTACTAATTTTAGAACATCTGTGAAATAAAATACAAAAAAGCAGAGTACAGGCTGTACATAAAATGTTGCCTTGATTCAGCATGAAAAAAATGCTCTACAGAATAAAATAACTGTGTAGCAAAATTATGGGTACCTTTAATTTTTCTTGTTTGTACACCGTATATATTTGTTGAAAAGTTATACCACGAACATATATTGTTTCTATTTTTCAAGGATCAAGTAAATATGAAGCACTATTTAGAAGGCTGTGGACGTGCTGAGGATCCATCCAGAAGGACTCCAGACTTGCTCTGTGAGGACGAGGCTTGTCCCCTCTGTCCCCTCCCGATTGCCGAAATCAGTGCTGCTTTTTCCTTTCGTTCTACTGTAAATTCTAGGAGAGGTAAAACTTTTTTTTTTTCTTTATTATTATTATTATTATTATACTTTAGGCTCTATGGTACATGTGCGCAACGTGCAGGTAAGTTACATATGTATACATGTGCCATGCTGGTGCGCTGCACCCACGAACTGGTCATCTAGCATTAGGTATATCTCCCAATGCTATCCCTCCCCCCTCCCCCCACCCCACAACAGTCCCCGAAGTGTGATGTTCCCCTTCCTGTGTCCATGTGTTCTCATTGTTCAGTTCCCACCTATGAGTGAGAATATGCGGTGTTTGGTTTTTTAGAATGGCAATCATTAAAAAGTCAGGAAACAACAGGTGCTGGAGAGGATGTGGAGAAATAGGAACACTTTTACACTGTTGGTGGGACTGTAAACTAGTTCAACCCTTGTGGAAGTCAGTGTGGCGATTCCTCAGGGATCTAGAACTAGAAATTCCATTTGACCCAGCCATCCCATTACTGGGTATATACCCAAAGGACTATAAATCATGCTGCTATAAAGACACATGCACACGTATGTTTATTGCAGCATTATTCACAATAGCAAAGACTTGGAACCAACCCAAATGTCCAACAATGATAGACTGGATTAAGAAAATGTGGCACATATACACCACGGAATACTATGCAGCCATAAAAAATGATGAGTTCATGTCCTTTGTAGGGACATGGATGAAATTGGAAATCATCATTCTCAGTAAACTATCGCAAGAACAAAAACTTTTTAATAGGCTATGAGAGAGCAGCCTTTAGAACTAGGAAGAGGAATGAGCATTTGAAAAGTATTTTCAAGAAAAAAATAAGCATGTTATTTTGGAGAACTTGTTGGAAAATAGAAAATTTTCCTCCTGCTTGAGTTAAACAAATCTAGTTGTTCTCTGGATGAGTTAGTTTTGGACTATGGACTGTAGACAATATAGATTGCTTTTGACTTTGTAAGTAATAATGTCTAACTTTAACAAGTCAAACATTATGAATAGATTTGAGCACAAAATTTTCAAGATAAGATAAGGTAAGGAAATAAGAAGAAACAGTATTTAAAGCAGGCAAGAGCATGCCTTTCTTTGGGTTTCTCTAGATAAGTGTTGATTTCTACATGGCTGCATTGGTTGCAATGTGATATTGCTGGCAGCTACTAATTACGATTATACCACTGGCTTGTGATGACAAAAATGCTGGCCCATTCTGTTAATGCTTCTTTTCAGTTTAAAGAAATAAATCAAATAATTCTGATTTCCCCAGATATTGCCAAGTTGCAGCGTCAGTCACTCTCAGTTATATTCCTGTTCAAATGATTGTACAAAGTTTAATTCCCTTTTATTCATAGTTGGCATTCATTCATTTATTCAACATTTGCTGAATTCCTATTATATTACAAGAAATAAGAAGTTTTATTTGTCCTTGAAATTTTATTTCCAACCTCTTAGAGATTGTTTAACTTAATACTAATTATTTTCTCTTATTTTTACACCCAGCACCCAAAATGGTATGGGGCTTATTTATTTTTTAAATTAAAGTGAATTAAAATAAATTCTTGAGAATTTCATTATGTCTCTTGAGATAATTGGAAACATAAAACAACATACCACAGAAAATGTGCCTTTATATCCGTGTGTGTGTGTGTATGTATTTGTTCAGCATTAGAAATAAGAATCACAGATAATCAAGAAAGCAGCAAAATTTTTAATAGTCTTTGAAAATGTTATATTTAACTGACAATATACTTTTCATATGATAATTTGTAGAAAAATTGAAATATTGGAATTTGTTTAACTTTTAGATTTTAGTGGCAGTAACAAAAAGCTCTTGTTATACTTGTGTCTATAATTGGATTCAAAACAATTCAATAAAATTAAATTTATAGTTTAATATAAATAAATTTATAATTTAAATAAATTAATAATTAAAAAATAAGAGACAGTATGACGTAATAGAACAGTCTATTAGAATAGTCCTGGCAAAAAAAAAATGTTTTAGTATTACAAAAAACTAAAATAGGAATCAACTTTCTATAAAACCCTATTCCCTCACTTTAAAGATAGGCAAGTTGAGAAACTCGTCCAATGTTCTATAGCCAGCCAGTAGTAAGCTCACTATCAAACTGAAGTTTTCAGACTTTCTGTTTGGTCACCTTGTCTCAGTCCACATGAGCCAAATTTTTCTAAAACTCCAATCAGTTGTATAAATGGTTTATTTGCCAACTTTTCTAGTAGCAAACCAACCTAACTGTAAGAAAGTTTAATGTCAGAGAGAAAGAAAGAAACAAATAAGGAAAGAAAAGAGAGAAGCAAAGAAATAAACAAAGAAAGAAGGAAAGAACAAGCAAGCCAGCCAGCCATTGGCCAGTGTTAAATAATAAGGGTAAATAAAAATGAATATTTACTGTGAAAACTAATTGCACTAATGTCCTGTGTAGTACAAAAAATATATAGAACTAGAATGCCCAGCAAATACACAAAAGGTAGAAAGGACAAAGGGAATCAACATGTTGGTAACATCAGTATTACTTGGGAAGGAGTAAAAACATGAATTTATTTATATGTTGGACCATAATAAAATAACGATGCATACTTTAATCTCTAGGGTAATCATTAAAAATAATAAAATACAGCCAGGCATGGTGGCTCACGCCTGTAATCCCAGCACTTTGGGAGGCCAAGGTGGGTGGATCACGAGGTCGGGAGATCGAGACCATCCTGGCTAACATGGTGAAACCTTGTCTCTACTTAAGAAAAAAAAAAAAAATACAAACAATTAGCTGGGCGTGGTGGTGGGCACCTGTAGTCCCAGCTACTCGGGAGGCTGAGGCAGGAGAATGTCGTGAACCCAGGAGGCAGAGTGTGCAGTGAGCCAAGATCGTGCCATTTCACTCCAGCCTGGGCAACAGAGCGAGATTCCATCTCAAAAAAAATAATAATAATAAAAAATAATAATAATAATAATAAAATACTAACAAACCAACAAAAAGAAAATGGAATGATTTAAAATAATTAATTAATTTAAAAGAAGGCAAAAAGAAAAGAAAAACGTATACAAAGCAGAAGGAACAAGTAGAAAACAAGTAGTAAGGTTATAGCTATGAAACTACAAATATCAGTAATTACATTTAATGTCAATAGACCACATACTCCAATAGAAAAACAATGATTGTCAAATTGGATGAAAAAACAAAACCCAACTATGTGTTGCTTACATGAGATACATCTTAAACATAGGTAAACAGAAAATTTGACAGTAAAAGGATGGACACAGGAGTAATGCAAATCCTAACCCCCCCAAAATCTGCTGTATTTATACTAATATCAGATAAAGGAGCATTTTGAGAGATAAGCAGTGACATTTCAAAATGATAAAAGGCTTTGAATAACTAGATGCAGATAATAATTTTAAGTTTGTACCACCTAGCAACATAGTATCAAAATACACAAGTCAAAAATAGAAAAAAGTAGAAATAGACATATCTGTAATAACAGTGAGAAACTATAACACTTCTCTTACTAACTTGTAAACAAAGCAGATAAAAGTCAATAAATACATAAAATATCTGAACCTAACAATACACATTATTTCCAAGTGTATGTGGGATATTTACCAAAATTGACCATATCCTGGATCATTGATTAAGTCTCAAATTTTGGAAAACTGAGATCAGTCAGAGTATGTTCTCTGTTCTCAGTGGAATGAAGCTATAAATTAATAAACAAATATAAAAAACCCAAATGTTTGGAAATCAAGCAACACATTTATAAATAATTTATGCAGAAAATAAGCAGTCACTAAGAAAATTGGAAAAAAATTTTAACCAAATGATAATAAAATATAACATATCAAAATTTTTAGGAATTTGCCGAGGCTGTGATTAAGGGGAAACTATAGCCTTAAATGCATACACGCTAAAAGAAGAAAGGCTGAATATCAAGAATGTGAGAACTGATATCAAGAAATATGGGGAAGAACTCACAACAAATGAAAACCAACAAAAGTAGAAGAAACCACTAAAGATAAAAGTAGAGAATAATAATATAAAAACCAAATTTACAAGAAAATAAAATCAACAAGGCCAAAAGTGTGTTCCCTGAAAAGACTTTTAAACAGATAGATTGATCAAGAAGAGAGTGATACAGATTACCAATATTAGAACTGACAAATGGGACATCACTACAGATTCAAGACACTGACAGAATACTAAGAGCATAATGTGAACAACTTTATGCTAAGAAACTGGAAAACTTAAATGAAATAGATAAATTTCTAGAAAAACACAGGTTTTCTAAACTAATAAAATAAGAAACAAAAAATCTAAATATTCTTATATATATTAAATGAATTGAATCCTTAATACAAACCTTCCCACAAAAAGTCTTTAATCCCAGATAGCTTCACCAATGAATTTTCCAAATATTTAAGGAAAATTACATCAATTTTCAACAATCATATGCAGATATTTCCAAAGAATAGAACTGAAAACACTTTCTAATTTATTTTAAAAGGTCAGCATACCCTTGATACTAAAACTTGTCAAGTACTTTTTAAAAAATAAGCACAGGGCAATTTGTCATACAAACATAGCTGCAAAAATCCTGAACAAAATATTGGAAAATAGAATCTATTAATACATTAAAATAATACATACATCATAATGAATCAAGTTTATTCTTGAATAAAAGGTTGGTTTAACATTTAAAAATTAATCAGTGAGGCTGCTCTGCCTATGGAGTAGCCATTCTTTGTTCCTTTACTTTTTAAATAAACTTGCTTTCACTTAAAAAAAAAAAAAAACTAATCGATGAATCACCAACATTAATAAAATAAAGCAGAAAACTCATACAATCATTTCAGTGGATGAAGAAAAAAATTGGATAAAATTCAATATCCACAAATGTAAAAAAGTTCTTGGTAAACGAAGAATAGAATAGAATTTACTTAATCTAATGTATACATTATTTGTAAAACTATTGACCATATGACTTCAATGACTTCCAAAGTATCTAGTCTTCTTTAATAAAAGTGCTGATGGACCAGAACAGTTTCTGGGAAATTATAGATCATCAGGGATTACCAGCTAAGAGTTTTTAAACAGGTTAACAATTGTCCAAGTTGGTTATTACTCTTTCAGAATTAGTCTGCACTTTCATCATTTTCAGATTAGAGTTTTTTACCTACAAAATTTTTTGAATCACATTAAGGAATTTGTCTCTCTTGCTCTTTTTTTAGTAAAAATATTTTACAGGACATGTTCCATTTACTTTGAACATTTATGTCTTATAATTATACTTAAGCTATTAAGAATGGCATAAAGGCAAACTTTTTCATAATTGATTAAAACACAAAACAAAACCACTGGCCCTCAAAAAGAAAATGTAACTCAAAGTATGTGAGGGAAAGAAGAGACATATGGTGACCTCATGAGTGGGTTAAGTTCAGAATAGATAAATGACTTAAAGGTTTACAGTTTCTATTTTGAGAGACATACAATACACTTCAAAAAACCTATTGCTTAAAGAAATATTAAGAACAAGAAAGGAGCTATATAAAAGAACTGTTCTTAGAAACCTGGAAGCGATGTTCTACCGGTATTCTTTTAATTATAATTAGATAATGAACAATTATAATAAGGAAAACTGCTACAATACCCACTTAGGCAGATCTTTCCCTTTAACTTCACAGCAGGATATAGGACCTACATTTTTTCAATTCCCTTGAAATCAAACCTAAGTGTGAAGTGAGCCATTCTCTGGAAGTATGGGCATATATATATTTTTTTCACTTAGTAAGTTACCAAACTTGACATGCAATAAGGAAAGAATGTTTTTGAGTGTAGAAGTCATGTAAAAATCCACCATCTGGGGTGGTTTGAAAGATGTGGTCTAATGTAGAAGACAAATTAGTGAAAAACAAAGGATAATTCCTATACTGCATGCAGGTTGGCTGGAGACACCCAGAGATGGCCACATGAGAAGAAAGGTGACACATAAGGAAATTAGTGTTGAACAATTTGGAAATAACTGTCAAAGCCTGGTTGAATATTTGCATGTAGGAAGATATTTCTTTTGGTGTTTGCTCTGTGTGAATGAGTTAATACCAGTAGAGAGGACTGAACAAAATGGACTTATTAGAATAATTGTTCTAACTCTCAGTCTCTGCTGAAGACAAAAATAATGCAGCCTAGGCAACATGGCGAAACCCTACAAAAAAATACAAAAAATTAGCCAGGCATGGTGGTGCACACCTGTAGTCTCAGCTACTCAGGAGGCTGAGGTGGGAGGATCACTTGAGCCCAGGAGGTGGAGGTTACAGTGAGCTGAGATCACGCCACTGCACTTCAGCCTGGCGAAAGAGTGAAACCCTGCCCCTCCGCCCCGAAAAAAAAAGATGAAAATAATGACAGGAGCTATTAGTAATTGGTTTCCCACAAGACACATATTTGTCATGTACATAATCCTTTCCAAGATATATCTTAAAGGCTATTTGCACTGCTGTATGGCCTGACTTTAAGTATAAGATATATCTATTTTATGCACTACTATATATCCCAAGAACCTAATACAGTGCCTGGCACATCGTGCTCAGTGACTATAGTTAACCCTTGAACAACATGGGTTTGAAATGAATGGGTCCACTTATAAATGGATTTTTAAAAATAAATATATTAGAAAATATTCTGGAGATTCGCAACAATTTGAAAAAAAACTTGCAAACTGTGTAGCCTAGAAGTGTTGAAAAAATTAAGATATATGTAGATACTAGTCTGTTTTATCATTCACTATCATAAAGTATACATAAATCTATTATAAAAAGCTAAAATTTATCGAAACACATACACACACACAAACACATGTAGACTGTACATGGTGCCATTTGCAGTGGAGAGAAAGTAAACAAACATAAAGACAGTATTAAATCATAACTACATAAAATTAACTCTAGTACATGCTGTACAACTGTAATAATTTTGTAGCCACCTCCTGTTGCTATTGTGGTGAGCTCAAGTGTTTGGAGTATCTGCTTAAAATGCCCTATGATGCTACTAATCACCTCCACATTAGTACTTTCTCTCTATAGTAAATTGCTTATTGCAGTAAAAAGTAATCTCTTGTGGTTCTCACTTGGTTTTCATTGTGTTTAGCACCACACCCAGAACCTTGAATAACACCAGGGTACCCATAAGAAGCGCCACTAGTAGTGCTGGAAGTGCTTCCAACAAGCAGAGAAAAGTCATGACATTACACAAAAAATTTGAATGGCTTAAAATGTAACATAAACTGAGATCTGCAGCTGCAGTTGCCTGCCATTTCAAAATAAATAAATCCAAGTATAAGAACCATTGTGAAAAAAATACAAGGAAATTCCTGAGGGTGTCACTGCAGATATGCCAGCAGGCACAATATTCTTCTGCTTTTTGCAAAATATCTTTTTATCTTGTATTGAAAATGCAGCTTTTACGTGTGTGCAGGATTGCTATATGGACAGCATACCTGCGGACTTTAATATGATTAGAGAAAAAGTGAAGTCATTATACAGCAACTGAAAGCAAAAGGAGGGTGAAAGATCTAAAGCTGGAGTATTTAATGCCAGCAAAGGATGGTTTGATAATTTTAGAAAGAGGTTTGGCTTCAAAAATGTCAAGGTAACAGAAGAATCAGCTTTTGCCAACCAAAAGGCAACAGACAAGTTCCTAGATGTGATTAAGAAAATGATTGAGGAGAAAGGATATCTGTCTGAATGGGGTTTTAACGCAGATGAAAGTCCCCTATTCTGGGGGGAAATAAACGCCATAAAGGACATTTATTAGTAAGGAAGAGAAGTAAGCACCAGATTTAAGGCAGAAAGGGATAGTCTGACTCTGCTATTTTGTACAAGTACATGCAGGCTTATGATCAGGAATACCCTTATCTATAAAGTTGCTAGCCCGGGAGCCTTGAGGAAAAATATAAATAAGTATCAGCTGCCAATCTTTTGGTTGTACAAGAGGAGGCCTGGACAATGGGAATCATTTTTCTGGATTGGTTCTATTGATGCTTTGTCCCTGAAGTCAGGAAGTACCTTGCCAATAAACGACTACCTTTTAAAGTTCTTTTGAAATTAGACAATGCCCCTGGGCCTCCAGGACTTCATGAGTTTGACACCAAAGGTATCGAAGTGGTCTACTTGCCCCCAAACATAACATCTTTAATCCAGCCTCTGGATCAGGAGGTCATAAGGACCTTTAAGGCTCATCACACATGGTACTCTATGGAAAGGATCTCCAATGTCACGAAAGAGAACCGTGTTAGAGAGAACATCTTGAAAGTCTGGCAGGATTACATTATTGCAGATGCCATTGTTTTTACAGAAAAAGCTGTGAAAGCCATTAAGCTCAAAATAATAAGTCCCTGCTTGAGAAAACTGTGTCCAGATGTTGTGCATGACTTCACAGGATTTATGACAGAATCAATCAAGAAAGTCATGAAAGAGATTCTGGATATGGCAAAAATGGAATGTGGCGGTGAGGGTTTCAAGATTTGGATCTCAGAGAAATTTGAGTTAACAGACACTACACTAGAGGAATTAATAGGAGGTAACTTAATGGAGATGAGTGCTTCTGCACCCGCGCCAGACAATGAGCAAGAAGACAGAAGAAGCAGTGCTGGAACACAAATTAGACAACCTGGCAGAAGGGTTCTGATTATTTGAGACTGCTTTTGACTTCTTTTATAATATGGACACTTCTATGATATGGGCACTGAAACTAAAGCAAATGCTGGAAGAAGGATTGGTACTGTATAGAACATTTTTAAAGAAGTGAAAAGCAAAATGTTAGAGAGAAATTAATATGCACTTTCTCAAAGTTACACAAGTGTGCCTGCCACTCCTGCCTCCCCTTCCACCTCTTTCACTTCTTCTGACTTTGCTACCCCTGAGACAGCAAGACCAGTCCCTTCTCTTCTTCCTCCTCCTCAGCCTACTTGATGTGAAGATGACAAGAACGAAGGTCTTTACAATGATCCACTTCCACTTAATGAATAGTAAATATATTTTCTTTTCTGTATGGTTTTCTTAATAACATTTTCTTTTCTCTAGCTTACTTTATCATAAGAATACAGTACATAATATGTATTAATTGACTGTTCATGTTGTTGGTAAGGTTTCTGGTCAACAGTAGTCTATTAGTTAAGCTTTTGGAGAGTCAAAAGTTGTATGTGGATTTTTGGCTGGGCTTGGTGGCTCATGCCTGTAAGCCCAGCACTTTGGGAGGCCGAGGAAGGTGGATCACGAGGTCGAGATCGAGACCATCCTGGACAACATGGTGAAACCCCATCTCTACTAAAAATACAAAAAATTAGCTGCACGTGGTGGCACACCTGTAGTCCCAGCTACTCGGGAGGCTAAGGCAGGAGGCTCTGCTTGAACCCAGGAAGCAGAAGTTGCAGTGAGCCGAGATCGCACCACTGCACTTCAGCCTGGAGACAGAGCGAGACTCCGTCACAAAAAAAAAAAAAAGTTATATGTGGATTTTTGTCTGCGCAGGAGTCAGTGCCATTAACTCTTGCCTTGTTCATGGGTCAACTATACTTTGAATAAATGATACCTGAGTTTTGCAAATAGTTGAATCAGTCTTTTCTTGATACTTGTATCAATCTAAAACAAAGCCATCTAGAAAACTGTCTTTTCTTCTTGACGACCTTTTATCAATTTATATGTGTCACATATATATTATATACAGGGAGAGAGAGAGAGAGAAAATACATGTATGTATTTACTGATACATATAATCTGTGAATACTTTTTACAATAGTTTCTAGGAAAGTCATTCACTGTGTGTCCTGTGTCCCTTCCCTGTGTTCTCAAAACAGGGCTAAGTAAGGACAATAGGGGTCACGATACTTTATTGCCCAACTATGTCCCCATTAGATTAAAGAAAATTAAGAAAGTACTTCAATCTTTGAACTTATGTGACATGACCAGAGTGACCTTGTGTTCTCAAAAGTGCTCAACACATTTGAGAAAACCTCCATCTTTTTTTACTTCACAGGGTAAAAATGTACATTGTTTTTAACAAGTGCCAAAAATGCTGATTTCCCAAAGGGCTCAGAATTTTTCTGAAGGGGGAAGGAAAATCGTGTGTTAAAAAAAATTACCTATTTCCCATTCATTCTTATAACAGTAGGAAAATACAGGAAAAATAGAGTCAATTTAGTAATCACATGGAAATCCATATTTATTTACACCATAATGAGTGTAAAGGAGACATTATATTCTGTAGGATAAAATTCACTTTCAACAGATTGTTTCAAACAAGGATAATATACTAACTCATACCTGTCTTGAAAGTTTTATTATTTTCTTTCTTAGAGGTCAAAGACACCAAGGTCTTGAAAAATGTTATCAAAGCATATGAGATGTAAATAATCATGTAGGGCCTTGCTGCTTACCAGTGAAAAGCAAGTTAACATATCTACAATGTGTTTTCTGGGTTATATTTAAAGGGAATTTAGACATAAGTTAGACATAATTTTTGTGCTCAAGGAATGTAGAATCTGCTAGAGAGAATATGAGGAAGAAACACGTGAGAAATTATTGAACAATATAATTTATCTCTCTGAGATGTTGCAGTCTGGCAACTTGTCAGAAGTCAAGAAAAGCAATTCCTATCTTTGTCTTTTGCATACTGTTTTTTTCTTATTACACAGGGCATTTAGGCCACTATGAGGATGACTTCCCTTGAGTTTTGTGACTTTTTAGTTTATCTGTTTTGTTTCTTTGTGTAGCTAATTCTAGTCTAGTTGGGTCCAGCTGTGGCAACATCTCTTGAGTGGAGCTACACCAGCATTTACTGCCATGCCTTTTCCCATTGATTCTCTTCACAATGTCTGCAATGAGCCTTTTAATTGTATCTGTTTCATGCCAAGAAGTCTTTGTACATTCTTTTTACTCTGTCTGGATCTCTTTTCCCACTCTCTTTGCTTGAATAATTGCTATTCACTTTTTAGTTCTCGGCTTAGATATAATTTCCTCCATTTGGCATGAATCCATGACATTCTCTAATAGCTCCTTGTTCTTGAGAGTTTTACATTTCAACACTGTATTTCACTTAGCTATTTGAGCATCACTTTAACTAGACTGTAATCTCCCTGAAGGCAGTGAATAGGCAAAACTAAACCTATTATTACCATATGATTCAGTAATCATGCTCCTTGGTGTTTATGCAAAGGAGTTGATGAGTTATGTTTTACACAGAAAGATCTGCTCATGGGGTCGGGTGCAGTGGCTCATGCCTATCTCAGCATTTTGGGAGGCTGAGGCAGGAGGATTGCTTCATGTCAGGAGTTTGAGGTCAGTCTGGGCAAGATAGTGAGACCCCGTCTCCACAAAAAAAAAAAAAAAAAAAAAGCTATACATGATGGCACATGCCTGTAAGCCTGGCTACTTCAGAAGCTGAGGCAAGAGGGTTACTTGAACCCAGGAATTTAAGGTTTCAGTAAGCTATGGTTGCACCGCTGCTTTCCAGCCTGGGTGACAGAGCAAGACCCTGTCTCTAAAAAATAAACAACATAAAAAGCTTCTCATGGATGTGTGGGTGTTTATAACAGCTTTATTATTAATTGCCCAAACATGGGAGCAACCAAGAAACCAAGATATTCTTTAGCAGGTGTATTGGTCCATTTTCACGCTGCTGATAAAGACATACCTGAGATTGGGCAATTTACAAAGGAAAGAGGTTTAATGGAGAGCTCACAGTTCCATGTGGCTGGAGAAGCCTCACAATCATGGTGGAAGGCAAGGAGAAGCAAGTCTCATCTTACGTGGATGGCAGAAGGCAAAGAGAGAGCTTGTGCAAGGAGATTCCTGTTTTTTAAACCATTAGATCTTATGAGACCTATTCACTATCAGGAGAACAGCACAGGAAATACTTGCCCCCCATGATTAAATCACCTCCCATCGAGTCCCTCCCATAACACATGGGAATTATGGGAGCTACAAGATGAGATTTGGATGGGGACACAGAGCCAAACCATATCAGCAGATAAATGGATAAATAAACTACAGTACACCCAAACAATGGAGTATTAATAGACATTAAAAGGAATGAACTATCAAGCCATGAAAAGATATGGAGAAAACTTAAAGGCATATTAATAAGTGAATGAAGCTAATCTGAAAAGACTGCCTATTCTAGGATTCTAACTGCAGTTGATCCTTGAATATCCCAGGGGTTGGGGGCTCCAACACCCTTCCCAGTTGAAAATCTGCATATAACTTTTGACTCCCCCCAAAACTTAACCACTAATAGCCCACTGTTGACTGGAAGCCTTGCTGATAACATAAACAGTAGATTAACACATATTTTACTTTGTATGTATTATAGATTGTATTCTTACAATAAAGTAAGCTAGAGGAAAGAACATGTTATTATATTAAGAAAATCATGAAGAGGAGAAAATATATTTACTATTCATTAAGTGGAAGTGAATCATCATAAAGGTCTTCAGCCTCATCACCTTCATGTTGAGAAGGCTGAGGAGGAGGAGGAAGAGGAGGGATTGATTTTATTGTCTCAGAGGTGGCAGAAGTGGAAGAGGTGCAGGAGATGGAAGAGGAGGAGGCAAAAGAGGCAGGCACACCTGGTGTCACTTTATTGAAAAAAATTCATATATAAGTGGACTTACGTAATATGTATATATTCTATTTTATAATATATGTATTTATATGTAAATATAAAAGGGGCTGGGTGCCATGGCCCACAGCTGTAATCCTATGCTTTGGGAGGCTGAGGTGGTTGGATCACCTGAGGTCAAGCATTTGAGACCAGCCTGGCCAACATTGTCAAATCTCATCTCTACTAAAAATACAAAAATTAGCCAGGCGTGGTGGCAGGCATCTATAATCCCAGCTGCTCAGGAGGCTGAGGCAGGAGAATTGCTTGAACCCAGGAGGCAGAGGTTGCAGTAAGCTGAGATTGCCCCATTGCACTCCAGCCTGGGCAACAGAGCAAAAACTCCATCTCAAAAAAAAATAAAATAAAATAAAAGGGACTATATAGATTTTACTTATATATATATACACACACACACACACACACACACACACACACATATACATACATTATATACAATGGGATATTATTCAGCCTTAAAGACAAAGGAAATTGTGAAACATGCTACAACATGGATGAATCTTGAAGACACTATGTTAAGTGCAATATGCCAGTCACCAAAAGATAAATGCTGTAAGAGTCTATTTATTTGAAGTATTTACAGTAATCACATTCATAGGGACAGAAAGTATTAATAGAATTGTTGTTGCTGGGGACTGGAGTGGGAGAAATGGGGATTTATTGTTTAATGGGCATAGAGTTTCAGTTTTGCCACATAAAAATGTTCTGGAGATGGGTTGCACAGAAATACTTAATTGTACACTTAAGATGTACGCTTAAGCTGTATACTTAAGATGGTAAATTTTATGTTTTGTATATTTTCCCACAAAATAAAACAGATTTTAAATAATGTATTCAATTATATATTAAAAGAAGTAGACTGGCCATGGTGGCTCATGCCTGTAAATCCAGCACTTTGGGAGAATCAGGCAGGCAGATAATGAGGTCAGGAAATCGAGACCATCCTGGCTAACACAGTGAAACTCCATCTCTACTAAAAATACAAAAAATTAGCCAAGCATTGTGGCACGTGCATGTAGTCCCAGCTACTCGGGAGACTGAGGCAGGAGAGTCACTTGAATCCGGGAGGCAGAGGTTGCAGTGAGCCAAGATCGTGTGACTGTACTCCAGCCCGGGTTATGGAGTGACAGTCCATCTCAAAAAAAAAAAAAAAAGAAGTACGCCATGACCAACTTCAGTATATCTCAGGAATGCAAGGTTGGTTTAACATTAGGAAGCCTATTGAGATAATTCACCCCATGAACAAATTAAAGAAGAAAAACCTATATAAGACCACTCATCAGATGCAGAAAATGTATTTGATGAAATTTTACAGTTCTTTGTGATAAAAACTCATAGCAACCTAGAAATAGAAAGAAAACCACTCAAACAACAATAAAAAAGATTTTTGCTGAATCCGCAGCAAATATTACACCTAATGATAAAGTCTCCTACAAATTTAAGAGAGAACATAGGTTGAACATTAATACCACTTGCATTTATTTTGTGCTGGAGCCTCTAGTTATGTCTACAATATATGATGAAGAATTTTTTTTTAATTAGAAAGAAGTAAGGATAACATTTATAATTCACTAATAACATGGTTAAAAAAATGAAAATGCGGGCTGGGTGCAGTGGGTCATGCCTGTAATCCCAGCACTTTGGGAGACTGAGGCGGGCAGATCACGAGGTCAGGAGATCGAAACCATCCTGGCTAACATGGTGAAACCCTGTCTCTCCTAAAAATACAAAAAGTTAGGTGGGTATGGTGGCACACACCTGTAGTCCCAGCTACTCGGGAGGCTGAGGCAGGAGAATTGCTTGAACCCGGGAAGTGGAGGTTGCAGTGAGCTGAGATCGCGCCACTGCACTCCAGCCTGGGTGACACAGTGAGACTCCATCTCAAAATAAATAAATAAATAAATAAATAAAAATTTAAAAATAAATAAATAAATAATAAAAACAAAGCATATACTGAAAAGGTTTGGGACTTTAAAGACTTCAACATAGTCTTGGATAAATAATTCATATACAAAAGGAAGTGCATTCCTGTAAATTTCAACAATTGGAAAAATATTTAGAAAAGGTATTTCATTTAGAAAAAAGATTCTAACAAAAATTTTGAGGAGTGCAAAATCCTTTTTTTTTTTGGCAATCGGGTCTTGCTTTTCTGCCCAGGCTCATCTTGAGCTCCTGGGCTCACACAATCCTGCTGCTTGGCCTCCCAGAGTGCTGGGATTACAGGAATAAGCCACCACGCCCAGCTAAGGAGTACAAAATCTTAAAGGAGAACATTTTTTAAGATTAAAAATGTCTAAATAAATGGAGAGGCTGGGTGTGGTGGCTCATGCCTGTAATCTCAGGATCTTAGGAGGCCGATGCAGGCAGATGGCTTGAGTCCAGGAGTTTGAGACCAGCCTGGGCAACACGGCAAAACCCCATCTCTACAAAAAGATACAAAAATTAGCCAGGCATGGTGACATGTGCCTGTAGTCCCATGTATTTCAGAGGCTGAGGTGGGAGGATCACTTAAGGCTGGGAGGCAGAGGTTGCAATGAGCTGTACTCCACTCTGGGTGACAGAGTGAGACCGTGTCTCAATAAACAAAGAATAAATAAATAAATAAATAAATAAATAAATAAATAAATGGAGAGATCTGTCATATTCATGTAGAAGAAAACTTGTCATTATAATGCTACAATTTCTTTCCAAATTAATCTATACAGTCTAATTAAAATTTGAATAAGACTTTAAAAATATAATCTGACAAATGATTATAAAATTAACTTGAAGATGCAAAGGGACAAGATGATTTAGAAGAATAAGATGGAGCATACTATACCGCATAGAAAGAAACATTATTATTGTAATTGTACTTATAATAACTAATACAGTGTAATATAGAGTTAGGAATAAACATGTTGGACCAGTGGAACAGAAGAGATTGGATTGGTTGCCCAGAAGAGATCCAGGAACAGACAGAATTATAATGGATGACTTAGGTGGCACTACAAATCCATGATCCAACATGCTAACATCAATTAACAATATGGGGAAAAAATTTGAATTCCTATCTCTTAACAAACAACAAATCCATTCCTGGTGAATCAGAGACCTAAAGGTGAAAGCAAAACTTAAAAACTTTTAGAAGAAATTAGAGAATGTTTGTATGATCTGAGTGTAGGAAAAGACAATTCAATAGTAAAGACATATAAAAATGGAAAAGTTTGACATTAAAAATTTCTGCCTAGTCTGGGCATGGTTGCTCAGGCCTGTAATCATAGCATTTTGGGAAGCCAAAGCAGGAGGATCATTTGAGCTCAGGAGTTTGAGACCAGCCTGGGCAATATGGTGAGACCCTGTCTCTACAAAAAATACAAAAATTAGCTGGGCATGGTGGCATATACCTGTAGTCCCAGCTACTCAGGAGGCTGATGTGGGAGGATCACTTGAGCCTGGGAGGTCAAGGTTACAGTGAGCCATGATTGCACCACCAGCTTGGGTGACACAGTGAGACCCTGTCTCACAAAACAAAAACAAAACAAAAAACACTTCTGTCTGGCAAAAGATACTATAAAGAAAAAAAGAACAGAAAAACACAGACAGGGTGAAATTATTTGCAACACAAAGTTGACAAAGCATTATCTGAATATATGAAAACTTCTAACAAAACAATGAAAAAAGATAAGAATCTCTACTTAAAAAGAAGCAAGTAAACAAACAGAATGAGCAGGTGCCATAGGGAAAAGAGGAAACAGAGTGGCCAAACACCAGCAACAAACTGAGAGGTTGAACAGCAAATATGCTCAACCTCCCTAGTAGTCACAAAATGCAATTTTAATTTATAATAACATAAAATTTCTCACCCATTAGATTTGCAAAATCAGAGTCTGAAAATACCAAGGTGAGATCTGTGGGAACTCTCATATATGTCAATTCAGGGGTCCCCAGCCCCTGAGCATGGCCTGTTAGGAACAGGGCTGCAGAGCAGGTAGTGAGCAGGTAAGGAAGCAAAGCTTCCTCTATATTTACTGCCACTCCCCATTGTTCGCATTACCAGCTGAGCTCCACCTCTTGTCAGATCAGCAGCAGCATTAGATTCTCTCAGGAATGTGAACTCTATTGTCAACTGCGCATGTAAGGGATCTAGGTTGCACGCTCCTTATGAGAATCAAATGCCTGATTATCTGTCACTGTCTCCCATCACCCCCAGATGGGACCATCTAGTTGCAGGAAAACAAGCTCAGGGCTCTCACCATTCTACATTATGGTGAGATGTATAATTATTACAAGTTGCACAATCATTTTATTATATGTTACAATGTAATAATAATAGAAATAAAGTGCACAATAAATATAATGTGCTTGAATCAAACCAAAACCACCCCTCACCCATGGGTCCCTGGCAAAATTGTCTTCCACGAAACCAGTCCCTGGTGCTAAAAAGGTTGGGGACTGCTGTGTCAATTGACTTAACCACTCGGGAGAAATTTGGCATTATCCATAATACAGAAGATGAGCTTATTGTATGACTCAAAATTATATCCCAGAAAAATTCTAGTATAAGTGCATGGGATTCATGTACAAGAATGCTCATGTGTCTCTTATAAAGAATAGAAGCTTTGTGCGGACAGGGGCTTGGGTTAGTTCATTACCATACTCCAGAGCCCAGAACAGTGGCTGGCACCTAGTAAATAAATAAATATGGCTTTAAAATGCACCTAAATCAAGCAAAATCAAAGACAAAACAAGAATGAAAGTCAGTTCTATGTACACGAGGATAATTTGAGCATTCAGTTATAACCATTCCACTCTTGTATCATTTTTCAGCAGGCCAATCTAGAGTTGGTTCAGCCTATGTACTAATGATCCTAGCATTTGTTGTTCTTTCTCATCCCAAAGGCCATCCTTCCTATTTTCATAGAATGGCTTGAGGATGGCCTACTGCTTCAACAGCTCAGTCTAATGACTCATGGTTATTCACTTATTTTTTTATATTAATTCTCCACAACTGTCATCTGAAAAAATAATTTTGCATTTCTGAAATACCATCCTTTGAAAATATGATAGTGGCACCATATAAGTGAGGTCCTTCTGCACTCAGCCAAATAGCTCTGATGCCTTGAAAGATAGGCCTGTCTCTAGTTTCTTCCCTCAGCAGTGAGCAGAGGGCTTTCAGGCAGTTATAGAGATTGACTTGAGGCATTAGAATAAAAAGTAATATGTAGATTAAATTGTATTATTTTCTTTAACATGAAATAAAAATGAGCCTGTGTACAAAACTATTTTTGCTAATCATTTTGGAGATCAAAGATTTCATTTCCTAAGAGCTCAAACTTCACATCTTTCAGCAAGGACTTACTTTGAACCCTGTTTAATGATGCTGTAGAAGACTTTTTTTTCCTCTTGAACTACAGCAAAAAGACTTGTAAAAAAACTGTTGTTTCAACACTGAAGCACTTTAAATGACTGGCTCTAACCACAATGTATAAAAAGTATAATTCAGACTTGGCAGAGCGAACTAAATAAATAGTGATGATAAGCGACCTATCTAACAATGTAGCCTCCGTGTCTTGTCATTAACACAATTATGTCAGCACAGTCAATCAGCAGATTGCCTTGACTTTAAAGCCAGAGACTGAATACATGCTTTTAAAGTTGGAGGGAACAGAGAGAGAGAGAGAAGAGCTATCACACTTAAGCCAGCAACGTGACTTCACAGTTATTCAAGGCTTTTTAAGAAAAACAAGGTTATACATTTATAAAATGCTTTGTTGTTGCAGTAATGCTAAAATTATTCTTATGAGTTCAATACCATTTGTAATAACCCTCCGGCGATCCCAAACAAAAAGAGGGACTCTGGTTGCAGCATTCCTTTCACATATAAGAAACTGATTTACTACCTGAAGTGACAATTAATGGGATTCCGTTCAGTTTCAAGTGGAGATGAATCGCACAAGAGGTAAGTATGGAATCTCAGAATGGCAATATTCTTCTGAGAGCTCTTTCAAGCGTTCTGGGCTGAAAAACCTCCGTAATCGTAAGCGGCAAGTGAGAGCACCTGCCAGCTGAATATCATCCATGACAACAGGCAGAGGGACCAGGCCACAGAAAAGGGAAGGACATACCTAAGAATTCTATACATTATTTCTCTTCTGTTTGGCTGGATGAAACTCGCCCAGGCTACAGCAATCTATTTGCATCATTTGTTGGAGTGACTTCAATTTCATTCAACAGCACAACTGAAACGCCACAAGAAACACTTCCATTCACTTGAGTTTAAAAGAGCCTGCAGACTGGTGAAGAGGGTCAGTGGTTTGAAAATTTAGTGAAGAAGTTTGACTACCAGAATTTAAACAATGAAATCTTACTTTGATGCTTCAAAGGGTCGAGGGAGCGGGAGAGCAGTGCCCTGTGCTTGGTTAGATAGATTTTTATCTCCCTAGTTCTAGAATGTTGGCTATTTTTACAAGTAATAACTATTTCACATAGTTACATAGGAAAGGATTATATATAATCTTACGGGCCCTTCTCCGAGGGAGATACTGCATTACTCCCATTTTACAGAGGAGGAAATTGAGGTGCAGAGAGATGCAGTGACATAAGCACTCATGATCCGTATCAGGGACAGGATGCAAATACACTCATCTCACATGAAAACTTGAAATTGTAGGGTCTCTCGGAACGTGTGTCTTTAATAAGTATTTGTTTTATTGTCTATTTTACCTTCATTTTTACCATTTCAGCTTCCATTTTTCATAACCAACCAAAGTTTGCAAGAGCTCTTGCCCACATTCTCTTAGGTAATTTTTCCCGACACTGCAGGAGGCAGGCTGTGCTCACCCCTGGCTTCCTAGTGTTGGCAGCGGCCCAGCACTCCATGTCTCCCTTACCCTGCTTTATTTTTCTCCATGTTAGTTTTCACCACTGGACATAGTACCAATTATGTATTATTTATTTGTTTACTTGTTAATGTCTACCTACCCACCCAGAATATAAGCTTCTTGAAAGCAGGGATTTTTGTGTTGGGTTCACTGCTGTGTCCTTAGTGTCTGGAGCAGTCCCATTGTGCTGTGGTTATTAACGAAAAAATGAATGGATGCCCAGGTGGGAGCATTCATTCATAGGTGAGATGATTAAGACTCAGAATCTTGCTCAAGGTCACACAGAACATTAAGTGGTGGAGCTGCCCTTTGAACCTAAGTCTGAGAACTTTGCAGTCCTCTTTGTACTGAACCATATCAGCTTCAAAATAGAGATGTGTAGTCATTTAAAAACCCCAAAATACTAGCTTTATCAAGTTTGGGTGTAGACCAAATCGAGAAAGAAAAGTCGGTGATATTTACTGGCTTCAGGAAGTTGGTTTGAATGTTCTGAGTATATAAAACAAAACAAAACATTGAACTTAGGTAGGAAGTGAAATCATCTGGTTATTTCCCAAACAATTCTGACAAACAGTTTCTGAGGGTTCAGAAATCATTTAATGTAATTGTTTAATGATGGCATTGAATACAGATTTTAAATGCTATAGTAACAAGTTCTGAAGGGGGGCAGAGGGAGGTGGTGCTACTTTCTGTAATATTTAAAATAAAAATAAAAATATTAGTTTCTGACTTTCCACACCAACTAACACCATATTATTTTTCACTTCTTCCTAAACATCAGATTGCAGCTTGTTTAAATAAGGCAATATGCTTAAAAATCACAAAGCATTTTGGGTGGAATTTAAGAAAGGATATTTTAAGGTATTTGGACACTTCACAGAGAGCCAAAGATTTAGTTTTTTCTCTGAATGTACCTGAACATTATTAATAACTTCATGAACAGAAGAGGTTTGTCCAAGAAGAAAAAAAAGGAAGAGCTAAGAATGTTTGACAAGGACCTGAAGTAGGCGGGAAGAGTAGGAAGGGGCCACCATTTTCCAACTCACACTACACACAAGAAAGCCTGTTCAGCTATCCCATGCAGGGATTATTATATCCATTTTACAGATGGAAATGAGGCTTATAATAGCTAAGTAACTTGCCCAGGATCACACAGTTCATAAGAGGTAGAATCAGGATTCAAATCCAGAAATGCTGGTTGCATATTTAAACCTCCTAAGAGACACAATGTGGTGGCCAGGAAAGACTTGAAGTCCACTCATTTTAGAGCCTATTGTGGAAACGTCTGAAGAGACAAAGATTTTACAGTTAATTTACTTATAATGTACCTAAAAATAGGGAGCCTCAGTTTCCTCTTATATAACACTTGTGTGTGTGAAAATGACAAGAAACAAGATGTTAGATGTGCATGAACCAGGCAGGTTGTCAATCAATGCTGAAAGATCTTCTGTGCAATTGATTTCTTTTTGATTTCATCTATAACATCCTCTCAACATTTTTTTGCCGTGATTTGGGGAGGAAAGGAAATGGGCAGCAATTATGAAATATATTTAATCATGAATTTCCAGCCAGGGATGATGCATATCAACAAAAATCTTAAATGAAAGGTGACAGAAACTTCCTAGAATTTCACATTAGGCAATTTTCTAAAGAGCAGGTGAAACTGGCAGAGAAACCTTCCCTTGCTGGCACAGAAAGAGGAGAACACAATGAATTTGGGGGACTAAAATCCCCAAAGCCTAAAAAACATGTTCTTTCAATGATTACAGTCTCAGGGAGTGTCAGCTTTGATAACTCTGAAAAGAAAAAAAAAATACCCTAATTGAGAACCCGGATCTGAGAGATTTTCCGCATGCATCACAATTACCAACCCATTTATTGAACAATTATTATGTATGTGACATTGTACCAAAGTGTTAACATATATTTTCTCCTTACAGCAGCCTTTTAAGTTAGATATCATGGCCATCTTATAGGCAGGGAAACCGAGGCCTATAAAAATTGAATTTGCCCAAAGTTGTTCAGCAAAAATAGACCTAGAATAGACCTTTCTTTCTGTCTTTAAAGCTGTGGCATGTAACCGCTAAGCCATAAAATCTAACAAGATTCCTTAGGTGGAAGATTCAGTACTCATTACCATCTCAGGTGAGAAGATCATTATAATTTGCTGAGATATTTTCTAGAGGAGCAGAGTGGAACCGGGTCTCTTTCAGACAGGAGAAGAACTATGTTTCTGTGTGAGTTTGCCCTGTTGATCATGGTGATGGTTACAAAACTGAGGGAGCCATCTCTTGAGTTCTCCATTTGAATGAGGGTTTATCCATGTCAGAAAGATGAGAGCAAAACTGATTTAGAGAAATGCTCATGTAACAAATGGCCTGGAATACAAAGAAAGGTTAAGGATGTAAACTGCAAAGAGGGCTGACTAAGCAACAATTAATAAGGATGTGTCGACAATTTACAAACACTGGAAGTCTACAAATATCAAGGAGAGATTTTCTTTAAAAAGATCATGAAAAGGTGTAACAAAAGTGAGGTATAATGGTATAATAATTACACTGAATAAAATTAAGTAAGGAAAAAAATTAGGCCAAATGTCAAGAAAAACCACCACCCTGACAGAATTAATATTAGCTAGAGTATGGAAGGTTTTAGGCCCTCCCTGGCTCTGTCTTGACAACCCCCTCATAGCAAGATTGCAGCCACACTTTTCTCTGCTGGGATCCAGCCCTACTCAGTCCCTAAGTGGAGGCCTTAGGCCATGATCTGGAGCCACTCTCCCACAGCATACTGGGGCTCAGCATCAAGTCACTTGCTGCTGGATGGACTCTTTAATGTATGCCTCAA
This sequence comes from Pongo pygmaeus, assembly GCF_028885625.2. Lineage (NCBI taxonomy): Eukaryota > Metazoa > Chordata > Mammalia > Primates > Hominidae > Pongo > Pongo pygmaeus. Next base: position 142,363,134 of record NC_072373.2, on the reverse strand, counting down.
TTTCTTACAACTGGCTTTTGCCTATTTCTAGATTTGTTTTCCTCTTTTACCCCTGTCCTGGTTACTGGTTATTTTTGTCTTGTTTCCTGAGCCCAAGACCCCATTTTATTAAGCAATCCAGCTATCTCTAAGCATAGGAACTGTAGTTCTGCCCTCTCTAACAAAATTCCCATATCAACCAACCATCTACCTACTTAAGTTAATTGACTGCTATTGGATTTTCCTTTGTTGAGTGCCACGTCTTTATCGGGACACCCACACATTTCATTTGACTCTCCTCCGATTTGAACTATCATCTGTAGCCATTGGCCTGTCCCAAACATTCCATGCTTAATGTGCTGGTCTAGACTTCTCCCAGCATTTTCAGCTTGGTATGGCCCCCCACCCCTAAACCATTCTCATATGGTGTGAACCTACTGGCCCCTTTGCTTCCATGGAAATATAACTTGGGTATGTCTGGCCATGACTATAGAGATTGAATGGAAGAGTGCCTTGGAAAGTGTCTCTACCAAATGGCTCCTGAGCTGAATGTTGTAGAATAAGAACTGTTCATCAGGATGACAGTGGGAGGGGAGGAGGCTGAGAGAAAGGCATTTCAAATGGAGGGAACAGCAAAGATGTGGAAGCATGGCCTGCCATTAAACTGCAAGTAGTTCAGTATGGCTGGGGAGTACCAAAAGAGATAGTGAATGGCAGAGGGTGATGATGAAGAAGTAAGGAAGGGGATGGACTTAGAAGGAATTTTTATGTTGTGTTAAAGAGTTTGGACTTTGTCCTAAAGGCAATAGGGAGATGTTGAAAGACTTTTAATTGAATTAACTAATTTGATGTACTTGTATTTATATTCTAGAAACATGATTTAGGTAAATAGAGTGGGAGGTGTGGATTAAGAGTACAGACAGGGCAACCAGGTAGGAGATGATGACAATGTTTCAGTCAAGGGTTGAAGAAATAATAAATTTACAAGAAATGGCATTAAGGAAAAAGGTGAGCAATTTAAAAGAATAGGAGAAATATTTTGGAAGTGAAATTGATAAAACCTGGTGGCTTATTAGATAGAGAAGGGAAGGATGAGAGAGAACTTTAAAACCCCCAACTTTAACATCAAATAAAGGAATACATTTCTTTCTTAGACTAACAGAAAGCCAGAAACAATTTCTCTAGGAATGTGGGCTTGGCAAGCCCAGTGATGGCCTGCAGGACTGCAGAACATAGAACAGAGGTGAAACTGAAGGCCAGACAGACAGTAGAGCCAAAGGGTCAATTTAAATAGCTAAGCAGGCAGAGAATCCAGGTACAAGAATACCATTCAGAACCAAGAGATTCTAAATGGAAGGTATGAGTCACAGAAGTTCTCTGAGATACTCTGACACCTAAGTCACAGGCAGGGAAGAAGAGATGATTAATTCAAGCTCAGGCATACTAAACGTAAAGTGTCTATGGCCAACCCAATAGAGACATTCAGCAGGCAGTTGGATTTATGGTCTGCCACTAGGGGTGAGTTAGCAGGTAGGCTGGGTCTAGTCCACAGGGACAGGTGAAGACGTCCAGATGAGTGTAGCATTCTGAGTGTAGTTAGCCCATACTGGTATCTTCTTTCTTATTTGTCCCCTATGACATTCTAATTCTCTCTCACTGTTCCTTTGCCATTAGGAGGTCCTTTAACCTCTGTTTGTTACACTGATCCAGTCGCAGCTCCTTTGGAGCCCCTGCAATCCTCCTTGAGCCTCCCTTTGCTGTTCTGATCCCTTCTATGCCTCCCTTGTGAGTCTTCAATTATCTCTCAGCTTTTCTGAGTCCCTCAAATCCCTTAAATCTCAGCTGTGAAATGCACACTATTCTTAGTAGGCATGCCCCTTTTGAAGTCAATGGGAATTTACAAACAACAACAATAAAAAATAAACATGATCCATCTGCCTTCAAACATTGATGCAATTTAAGAAAAAACTAGAAGTTGGTAGTTTATAAACTATAGTATCTAATCTCTCCTTCTTTTAGAAAAAGCAATGTCTAGTGAAGATTTGAGGTCATATTTTTTCCCCAAACCTTTCTACATTTTTATTTTAATCTAGCATGTTCTCCATTAAAAGTGTGTTGAAGTCAACCAATCAAACTAATGTCAAGAATTACACACACATTCACATACCCCAAATCATATTCTGTGATTAGTAACTGGGGGTAAGGAGAAATTGATTTCTGCATGCGTTTTTGAACAACAGAATTTCCTGCAATATTATTATAAATGGTTGTAAAAGGTCACACAAAGTTAGGTTTAGAGTCGTGAGGTTGACTAGTCCTTTAGTGTACTTTTATTAAAGACACTTATAAAGTCATGTGTCACATTTGAAGACTCAGGTATCTATCAGCTATGATTTAAACTTCCTTTGTGTGCTGTGAGACAAAGAATCACTGATAACTCATGTTTATAAAAGGCAGAATAGAATATTGGAAAGGTCGTGAGCTTTGCAGGCAGAGGTACCTGTTTTTCAATTCCACTTGCTGAATTCTTTGAAAACATGGAGAGAGTCTCTCTCTCTCTCTCTCTTTCCTTTCTCTCTGTCTCTCTCTCTGCACGTGTGTGTGTGTGTGTGTATTTGGGGGAAAGAACTACCATTTTGTGATCATTAAACATCTTCAAGTCGTATCCCAAGCTGCATTACAGATATGATTTCTAACCTTACTCACTGTAAGGTATTATTATTCTCATTTTATAGATGAGAAAACCAAGGCTGAAGGAGGCTAAGTGCTTCACATAACTGCAAAATAAATAGTAGATCATGAATTCAAACTCAGGTTTTATATGCTCAATAAAATGACAGCACTTTCATTACATGCCACTGCCTTCCTTATAAATGACTTGTCTCACTAACAAGCTATATGACCTTAACTTTGCTAAGCCTTAGTACCTAATCTTTAAAATGGGGGCAATTATTTGTATAAGAGAATTTGCATATAGAACCGTTAAGGGGATGTAATGAGAAATGTATAGCTAAGTGCCTGGCACATAGTAAGTGCTCAATAAATTGTATTTTTTTGATAGCTGACAACCTATGAAATGAAGTACCTTAGTTTTTATTAGAGTGACAATATAAGCAGATAAATTGCCACAACTCTCTTATACCCTCCATGTGAAGAAGGGGTTTCTACTTCTCAGAGTGGACAATACTTTGTGGATAGTTTTCTTGCTGGTCCTTGAAAGATGCCATGAAGTGTTCATTCACTCTATAGTAAATAACATTATTAAAGTTCTTTTTGTGCTCTTATTTTATTTTAACTAATGGTTCAAGAATATGTTTAGTTAACATATACCACTGTTTATCACTATGCAGCATCAGCAAAAAATCAGTAAGGAACATTAATTATCAAATGTGCCAGTTTTGTGACCATTAAGTACCTCATTAGATTCTGTTTTGGAAATTGCATTTATGAGCATCTTTATAGAAAAGAGAACAACATGATTGGCACTGCTTAACCACAGCACAGTCTAAGGCAAAAGCACCTATTTAATGCAGCTTTTTTATTATTATTATATCACAAAACAACAAAATGATAATTTCTCTTTGCAAGCATAACTAAAGAAAACTCACAACCTCAGCCTCCAAACACATAACTTGTTTAAGGGGAAAACTACAATCTTCATATTAAAAATACTAAACTTTCTGGATTAAAAAAAGATGTATCTTGAAGATCAATGTGTAATTTCTGTTTTGTATTTAAGCTCCCTGTTTGAATGGTGAGGCTTGTCTGCACCTATAATCATCCCTTCTCATTGTGCTTGCTGGAATGTGGGCAAAACTGGTCTCTGTTGACAGGTTTTATATCATATCGTTCTTATAGGCACTGATTTTTTTTAGTGGTGGTTAGCATGAAAATCTGATATGCTTCAACTGTGAAGAAAAAATAGAGAAGAGAAAAAAATAAATTAAAACTATGTTTAAAATATATGATATAGCCTAACCTTTTCTCCATTAGGGAAACTATAGCTGCAAAAAAGATTAAATACAAATTTGCTTTGCTTTTAAACCTACTTAAGAAGCACCTATCCTATCTGTCCATATAAATTCCAATGGAAAACACGATGACATGCAATTACTAATCTCAATGTACACAGCTATGCCTCGGGGACTTGGTGGTTCATATTTTACTATTCTGTAATCAAATACAAAACTAATGACTAAAAATATGCTTCCCCCAATAAATTTCCAGCACCTGGACAAGTGTCTGACAGGGAAATGGAGGATGCACACACAAAATTCATTCTGCAAAGCTATTAAAGTGTTATACTTGCCAACAAGTGTTCATTAAGCAAGAATGAAGGATCTTTATGCCAGTTTCTTACCAAAGGCTTTTTAATATTTTAATGGAGAGTAAAGACTATTTATCTGAACTCTGATCAGTTAACGTTCAGATCTGTTATGAAGAAACAAGGAGTCCTTTATAATACCTTTCATAAAAATCCACTTTGCAATGCTTCAAATAAAGACTAAGGACTGTAAAAGATTATGCTGCATATAAACAAAATCAGTATCATTTTGAAATTATATGGTTATCCCTGGATCTCCTTAGTACATTAGCATCATGCTGTATTTTTATTTAAAAAGCGGTTAACAAAATCCAGTATACAAATGGAAAATGGGATTAGAGATGGCATTCTAGTCATGTGACTTCATCCAGGCTCCAGAAAGCAAGGAACACACTTAATGGGGCAGACGAGGGGAACAGAAGGCTCATCTTCTATCTAGGACTCAAGAGAAGGAAAGGGAAAAGAGAAAGGAGAGGAGAGGAAGGGACGGGAGAGGAGGAGCCACAGGATCAATATGTGGTGATGGGAACTGCTTTTCAAACCTGAATTGAAACAGGTAAGTCTCTTCCTGGGAGTCAAAGTATATGTACACACACAAAACACAAAAGTTATGAAGTGGAAGCAGTTTTATAAAGGTTATAATACAGTACCTCTAAAACAATATTTTAGTGCCAGCTTACCATTCATATGCTTTTATCACTTCTACCATATGCAATATATGCATACGTACATTTGTGCATACATGGAGACACATATATAAGTGTGTTTATAAACACACACAGTTTTAAATCTAGCAGTCAGGCAGTACAGAAGCATGGATCAAGACATAGGATATCACATACAATGAGTTTTCAGGACTCTGTCTCCAGTACCTGCATTTGTGCATGGTAAGCTTATGCTTGTGCATGCTTAGGATGTAACCAAGCAGATAAAACAGATCAGGAGTCATGCCTGGTCTAACTTAAATGTTTCTTCATTTCAAAGAAAGAGATTAATAAAAAAACAGTAACAATAAAACCATACTTAGGTTAGTACTTGTTAGAAACTGACTGTGTGCCAGGCGTTGTTCTACGGACTTTATATTAGTTTTCCTATGTAATTTTCAAAACAATCCAATTAGGAAGATACTATTATCAATCTTATTTTACAGATGCAGAAATTGAGCCTCAGAATGATCACACCACTAGCTCATGGAAGAGACAGTTGAAAGTTTATTTATTTATTTATTTATTATTTTGAGATGGAATCTTGCTCTGTCTTCCAGGCTGGAGTACAATGGCGTGATCTTGGCTCACTGTAACCCCTGCCTCCCAGGTTCAAGCGATTCTCATGCCTCAGCCTCCCGAGTAGCTGGGACTATGGGTGCGTGCCATGGCACCCAGCTAATTTTTGTATTTTTTAGAGAGATGGGGTTTCACCATGTTGGCCAGGGTGGTCTCGAACTCCTGACCTCAAGTGATCCACCCACCTTGGCCTCACAAAGTGCTGGGATTACAGGCATGAGGCACGGTGTCTGGCCAATCTATACTTTGAAACCAGACATTGGATCAAAAATATTAGGAACATCAGGAACCAGAATTAGAATAGATGATGCCTAATTACCTGGATTATCAAAGTGGCTAAGAGCCGTTAAGGGGAGAGGCTCTGTTTTGCAGAGATGAACCCCATAAAAGGCAGAGATTGGCCTCTGGTTCCCTAGTGACCTTGTACATGTGATTTAACCTCTGGGTTCATGCTTGAGTGAATTAAGATAATAATGTACAACTAGAAAAGAGCTGAGAGAAATAAATACTTTTTGGATATTTCAAGCTTCTCAGATGAGATATGAAAATGTTGGTGAAAGATACTACAGTACTTCTGGTAAACTCCTATCTTGACCCAAAGTGTCTACAAGAATGTTCAAGTAAAACCAAACACAAGTTTCAGAATTTACCTCTTGGGGGTGTTAGAATCTGCTTGTTATGTATTTCTGCTAATGCTATGTTGGCAAAAGGAGCCTATTTTTGCTAAATGTGAGAATAATATCACCATTATCAGCTGATTTTTTTGTTTGGCTTGTTTCGGAAGAGTTTAACATGATTCTAAGATACCCTTTAAGATCCTTCATCTGGAGTTTTGAGTTTCACAATCATGGTTTGTGGTAAGAATATAGAGTATAATTATACAGTTATCTTCATCTTTGGTCTCAGAAGGGAAGAGTGAGTTCAGAGAGTCTTTCTTTTTTTTTTTTTTTTTTTCTAATGAGAAAAGAGAAATGGGTCAGGATTTGGATTAATAAATTTGACATTCAGACCAATAAACTGTTTAGGTCATAGGGAAAACACATTTAGAGCCCTTGGCTTTAGTTTCTAAAGAAGATTTGTTCCTCCAAGAAACCAAACCAAGGGGCTGCCAGGGTCTGTGTTCACAAAATCATTCAGCTGTTAATAGTGAGGTACAGTGAGGTCCAAAACCTCACATCCTCACCAAAACTGTCTGAAGTTAATATGATCTCCCATAACTCACAGGCAGATTGCTTTCAGTAAGAAACCCAGCAGGAATGTTAGTTCTGATGTCTATGAATAAATAGAAGATTCTGATCTTCCTCCTTGTAAGAAGTATCTGAATTTTAAAAACCATGAGAAGAAATAATGACTAACAAATGTGGAAAACTCCACTAGCAAGAAAATACTGGCAAGGAAGGCAAGATGGACTATATGTGATTTTTTTGTGGGGGCGTAAACATATAGATATACACTGTGGAATGAGAAAACTGGATTTTAATGTCACTTATTTAACTTATTTTACAAACACAGAGCGTGCTTGCTGTGTGCCTTGCACTGTTCTAAGTGCTTAACAAATATTAACTCATTGAACTTTCTCTTTTGACGCAATACTAAGCCTAAGAGATTGTTTTATTCTGAAACCTGGAACAGAGATAAGGTTGTCTGTACATTAAAATGTCTTGCCTTATAAGGAAGTGTTTGACTACACTAGATTAAACTCATAAAAGCTAATGAAGAGTCCTCCTTAATACACATTTCTTTTTTCCTGTTTGGACTTGAAGTGACAACATTACAGAAACACCCTGCAGGTTTTTATCTAAATAGCATCCTATAAAACAATGTCCTCTTGTCAGTCACCACTAATTCAGCACAGTCAAGCTGTAAATCTGTCCAAAGGCCAGCAAAGTGCTTAACTTGGCACATCACTAATAAAATTAGGAATGCGGGTTTATTACATGAACCTTAAGTGGGTTTGGCCAAGATATTAAGATTTTTGCTTATGGCAACCATGGCTAATGTGGATTGGTATTTTCATTATAACACACCCCACAGCATTTCGCAGTAACATCTCAGGTTTCCAAATTAGACAATAATCTTCTGCACTTTCATACTCACTGCTAGGTGCTGCAGCTGGAGCCCCATCTCTAACGTCTCACACACTTTAGGGTACTCAAAGATGGTAAAGACTTTTCAATAATCTAATTCTGCTGAATAAAATTAGAGCAAATTAATTAATACTTCTATTAACGTAACCTGATTTCACTTTGTTCAAGAACAGAAGCACTTATAGGCTTTTAACATGCGCTTAGAAATATCATTTCAGCTCAGGGCAATTTTGAGAAGTGATTTATAAGCAGTTGCAAATGCTTCTAAAATGGTAAGATTTGAGAAAGCCAAATGTATGTTAACCGAGTTGTCCTGCGGTCCTGGGTATTTTACTTTTTAAATTATGAAAGAATAATAAGTATATCCTCTCTCCTGAGCCAACCTTTTTTGTGATGGCTTATATTTGCATGGTAATTTAGTTTACAAAGTGGGCTCATTTGCTTTCCTGTGTCTGATCTTGGGATGACCCTACGAGGTGTATTATTACCTTCATTTTATAAATGAGGACACATAGTGAGGATCAGAGCTGAGATTGGGAATCAGCTCTCTTCCTCGTATCAAGGTAACCCTCACATTTGTGAACATTTACAATGCTACAAAATGTTATCATATCCATTTGATCCTTATACCACCTAGACAATGTGCCTGTATAAGTGTGCCTTCGCATGCATACTTTATAATTTTTTACTCTGGCGTTTCTATTTTCCCTGATCCAAAGACTGACTCTTCCCTCCCCAACGACACTAGCTTCCACACTTACCTTTCTTACCGATCTTGTTGAGGTTGCCTCCATTGGCAACCTGCATTATGGCAGCTGCATTATGAGATTTGAAATGCAGCTGTGCAGAGGGGAGACGGGAAGCTCTCTTCAGCATGCTGCAATCTCAAAAACCTGTAGATGGGCAAAGTCACTAAAGTTCACTTCATGAAAAATACAACACACCACTGAGAGCAAGTATGATTGATGCCCGTAGAGCAAACTGTTTATCAGACAAACACATTTTGCAAACTTTGACATAAATTGTTAAGTTGCCTTATCACCCAGACAGTGTAAAACTAGCATCTTTGTAGGAACTTCCCCAGAACTCTTTAATGACCTCTAAAAAGCTTTATCTTATCGTGATCTGATTTGCTACTACAATAAATCATTTACAAATAGGTTAAAAGAAAAACGGGTATTAGAAATATGGATTCATTTTCCAAATATAAGAAGCCTTCAGCACTTGGCTGGCTATTGTGCAATTGTGAAGGCATGATAAAACACTCAATATGCTCAATACTAAAAGATTCAACAGGAGAAAAAGTGCTGCAGCCTATTCAGATCTAATTGGAGGCTAATTACACATTTGGTAAATCAGGCAAGCCCTTTAATTTTCTTCTTTCCTGCTTTCTGACTTTTACCATTTATAGTAGGGGTGGGAGTAAAACAAGGAAGTTATATTGTTCAATTCCTAGCATGTCTGATATTTGAAAATGAAAATTATATCCGGAGGTGGTGGTATACAATTGGCAGTCAGGATACTAGGGTTTAAATTGTGCCTCTGTCTTATATAATCCAATTTGATTCAATCAAATCAGTTAAATTAACATTTATTGAGCACCTACTATGAGGCAGACATTGTAGTAGGTATTAGGGATATGAAATAAGCAAGATATTTCTGTCCTTAACGGATCTTTTATTCTGATAAATCACAACTACTCAACACATTGCCTTTTTCACCTTTAAAATAACAGAATTAGCTCAAGTAATTTTTAGCTATTTCTAATTTCTGTGTGGATTATTATTATTATTATCTTATTTTGCTGAATCTTATCCATTGGCTTCCTCTCACCTATTTTCCATTCTTTTCGACCTTACTCTCTACACCGGAAGAATGACAACAAGCTCTCTTGCCCTTTGGCTTTGGTTGTGTTTGGTTAATGGGAAGCCCTTGTGGTAGATCAGAGGGAGAGAAGAAAGAGAAGTCAGATTATGTGTTCATTTGGCTCATTCGTGTGCAGGGATGAGTTGCACTGGCTGTGTCACTCTATGGAAGGTCCTTGGTTTTCTCAAGGTAGCCCTATGTGACTCTTTCCTTCAGGGTGCTGGTAACTGACCTCTTTTCTCCCTTTGGGCAAAGCTATGGTAAAAACACCACTGTTTTAGCTACAGAGCACTGACTGTTCCTGTGGCCTCCTTACATCCTGCCCACTACTTTTAAAATAGTCCCTTTGTAAATTGTCTTCAAATCTTCCTAATTTGAGGGTGCCATCTGTTTCCTGCCAGGACCCTGGTTGATATACTATATGTGTCTTGTCAATTGGTTGAAAGTGATTTTTGAAGTTTTGAGGAGAGGTCAAAGTAAGGTAGAAATTCTAAGGTGGGGTGGGGGATATATTCATTCTTATAGCAGTTTCACTATTTTCCCTGCCATAGGAAAGATATTCCTTTTTTTTTTTTTTTGAGACAGAGTCTCACTCTGTCACCCAGGTTGGAGAGCAGTGGTGCGATCTCAGCTCACTGCAACCTCTGCTTTCTGGGTTCATGCCATTCTCCTGCCTCAGCCTCCCGAGTAGCTGGGACTACAGCTGCCCGCCACCACACCCGGCTAATTTTTTTGTATTTTTAGTACAGACGGGGTTTCACCACGTTAGCCAGGATGGTCTCTATCTCCTGACCTTGTGATCCACCTGCCTCGGCCTCCCAAAGGTGCTGGGATTACAGGCGTGAGCCACTGCGCCAGGCCAGGAAAGATATTCTAACATTTAATTTATTTTTTATTTTATTGTGGTAAGAACACAACATGAGATCTACTCTCTTAACAGATTTTTAAGTGTACAATACAGTGTTGTTGACTACAGGCACAATGTTGTACAGGAGATCGCTAGAATTTGTTTATCTTACATAACTAAAACTTTATGCCCATTGATTAGCAATTCCTCTGTCCCCCTCCATTCAGCTCCTGGTAACAACCATTCCATTTTGCTTCTATGAGGTTGACAACTTTTGCTACCTCATAGAAGTGGGATTACGGAGAATTCTGGGACCGATATATTTCACTTAGCATAATTTCCTAAAAGTTCATCCATGTTGTCACATATTGCAGGATTTCCTTCTTTTTTAAGGCTGCATAACATTCCATTGTATATCACCTTTTCTTATCCATTCACCCACATATGGAGGTTTAGATTGTTTCCACATCTTGGTTATTGTAAACTGTGCTGCAGTGAACATAGAAGTGATAATATCTCTTCAAGATCCTGATTTCAATTCTTAATTTCATGGGACTTGCAGATGGAATATGATGAGATAACGAGGAACCATAGAGATTTGACTAGGCCGAATTACATTTCCCAGAATTCTTTTCCTTACATGTTACAGGGTAAGGAGGGCCATGAGACACTAGTTTTGTTTTTGCATTACAGTTGGAATGTGGAACCAAAATAGCAGCCACATTGTTTTGTATTCTCAAAAGTCCAGGCAGGGTCACCAGGCATGTCTGCAGCTCATGCACTTATGCACTGACTTACTTCATTGGTGTTGGGACAGCAGCAGGGCCTGCAACTGCTTTATCTTCCCCTGAATTCTCCTTTAGCTTCTTTAACTTCTGGGAAAGATGTTAAGCACAGTGATGAGGAGGACTAATTTCTCTGTCAAGGCCTGACTATCATCAAGGTTAACAGCAGGGAGAACTGACAGTTTCCAGTTTGTGCTTGTGGCTTCCAGCTTGTGTTGGTGGGTTCCAGCTTGTTTTTGTTCTCCTGTCCATAACTCCATCTTCCCACTCAACTCTCTGCCTTGAGGATTTCAAGCTCTAGAATAAAATGTAAAGGAAACAGCCTTACAGAGACTGTTTAGCTTGCTCCTATAATTGTGTAAGAACAAATCTTTGTAACTCCTTTCTCTCTGTCTCATTGAGATATATGTGTGTGTATCTGTTTATCTATCTTGCTATCTATATCCTTGCAATACTGTGTGTGTGAGTGTGTGTGTGTGTGTGTGTGTGGGAATAGATGTGTGTGTGCTGGGATCTATTCCCAGCACATCTATGTATATCTATATATAACCTAAAATATAATTTATAAATCTCTAACTATCTATCTACACACACACACACACACACACACACACACACACACACACGGATGCACACATAGGCACACACATATCCTGGTGGCTCTGTTTCTTCCTCTGATTGAATCCTGACTGATATACTGTCTAAGGCTTTTTTGGAAGCCTGAGCTTCAGGTATATCCCCTTTAAGTTGGATATGCTCCTTGTATCACCAGCCAAGAACACATCAGCCAAGACCAAGTCTTGAATATCATATTAAAAGCAAAGAAACTCTCCTTAAAATAGCTCATTGGCAAATGAACATTAAAACTGGGTAAGATTTTTTAATTGGGCAATTATATACAAATCTCTGAGAGAAGCTAATGATCTAATAATCTGTTGGCTTGATATTCCTTGTGATAATTTTATGTGTCAACTTGAGTAGGCCATAGGGTGCCCAAGTTAAACATTGTTATGTGTGTGTCTGAGATTAGCATTTGAATCAGTGAACTCCTAAGGTAGTTTGCCTTCTCTAATGTGATTGGGCATCATCCAATCCACTGAAGGCCTCAATAGAGAAAAAGGTGGGGGAAGAAGGAATTCCCTCCTTTTTATCTTGCCTCACTACTTAAGCTAGGACATCTCATCCAATCTTCTCCTGCCCTGAGACTGTAATTTACATCATTAGCTTCCCTGATTCTCAGGCCTTCAGACTCAGATTGAATTACACCATTGGCTTTCTTGGGCCTCCAGCTTGCAGACAGCAGACTATGGGACTTCTCAGCCTCCATAATCACATGAGCCAATCCCTTATAATAAACCTCACTACTGGCTCATGTGATTATGGAGGCTGAGAACACGTATTTACATTTTTTCTCTATTGCTTTTGTTTCTCTGGTGAACCCTAACACACCTCTGAAGTCAACTCTGGAGACATCACAGAAGGAAAATGGAGGTTGATGATCTCAGGAAAAAAAAAAAAAAAAAAAAAAGATGCAATATCCCTGGAGAGACAGTGTTTGGATCATGGGGTCTGAGTATGGAGAGGGAAAAGATGAGCCGCCCAGGGTGGACAAAAGTGTGTGTAGTAGAAAAGCAAAAGGCTGGGAGTAAGGTTTTAAAATATGCTGATTACCCACTTCCAAATCATGATGAGACAGAAAAGCATGAGGCAGTATCATTCCAGCCATTACCAGTGGGGATAATACCAGGGAGTGCAGGGAGTGCAGAGGCCTGGCTGGGTTGGAGAGGGGAAGGCTACAAGTGTAGGAAGACTTGCGGGTTCTTGAGCATTCCCTCTCTACCTCCCTGCATTACAGCCCAATGGCCAGGTGGATTATAATCAAGAGATAAAGTCCTTGGATAAGAACAGAATCCAGAATCAACGATATAGGAGAATTCCCTGAGGGTCACTGTAACCTAGTGAAATGTTTTTTTGTATAGAACAAGGAGTGATCAAGCTCTGAGGGCAACATCAGATGATTTTCATCCTGATTTGTTGGCCCCCTACCTCCTACTTTCTAAACTCTCACAGAAGGGCATAGGCTAGGGTCTAGACTTTTACTCCTTCTTTAAAGAACACATGACCATCATGCTTGTAATCCCAGCACTTTGGGAGGCCGAGGTGGGGGGGTTCACGAGGTCAGGAAATCGAGACCATCCTGGGTAACATGGTGAAACCCCGTCTCTACTAAAAATACAAAAAAAATTAGCCGGGCATGATGGCGGGCACCTGTAGTCCCAGCTACTCGGGAGGCTGAGGCAGGAGAATGGCATGAACCTGGGAGGCAGAGCTTGCAGTGAGCTGAGATCATGCCACTGCACTCCAGCCTGGGCAACAGAGCGAGACTCCATCTCAAAAAAAAAAAAAAAAAAGAAAAATACATGACCAGGCCGGGTGTGGTGTCTCACGCCTGTAATCCCAGCACTTTGGGAAGCCAAGGCAGGTGGATTACAAGGTCAGGAGATCGAGACCATCCTGGCTAACATGGTGAAACCCTGTCTCTACTAAAAATACAAAAAATTAGCTGGGTGCAGTGGCACGCGCCTGTAGTCCCAGCTACTTGGGAGGCTAAGGCAGGAGAATTGCTTGAACCCAGGAGGCAGAGCTTGCAGTGAGCCGAAATTATGCCACTACACTCCAGCCTGGGCAACAGAGTGAGACTCCATCTCAAAAAAAATACATGATAGTTGATATCCTCAGGGTAAGATAAGCTCAGAAGAAAAGAAATCATGAACTGTTTGAGGTGTACAAGTATTGTGAAAGACTAAAGGATGAAACTAAATTTTCTGTGTATGAAGCAGAATTAATAGGCCAATAAGGACAGGAATTTAAAATACACATAATAAACATTCTCAGATAAGTTAGTTGGAACACTGATAACGTGAAACAATTGTAAGATATAAAAAGAAGTCAATTTAAAATCTGAGGAAAATATGGCAAATTAAGAGCTCCATAAATATGTCCAATGACAGATAAATCTCGATCATAAATTAGTAAATTGAAAGATGAAGTCAACAGTTTCTCTCAGAAGACAAATGAGAGGCATAAAAGATGGAATATATAAAAGTCACAAACTATGGAGGATAGAAGAAGAAATATTAAGATATAGATAACAGAAGACCTAGAAGGAGAGGTAAAAGTAAATGAGAGAATAAATATTTCATAAAATACCTGATAATTTATTAGATTTAGAGATAGAACACCTCTGATTTCAAAGATACATATTGCCCAACAAGAAATACACAAGGGTTAAAAAAGACTCCTATACACAGACATTTGATAGTAAAGTTTAAGAGCATCAAAGACAAAAAGTAAATTCTAAAGCTGCTAGAGAGGAAGAGCAGGTCAATAGACAAGAAGGAAAAATTGATTGATTTTAGAGTTCATTGAGGAGAAAAAAAGTCAAGAGAATAAGGAACTGTAAAGATTTGTGTTCTGTATCTAACGGGGCATTGTTGGTTCAAAAGAGTCGTGAAAGCTACATTTTACTCCTCTTCATTGAGCAGGGGTCTTGTCTTCCGGCATTCCCTGTGAATTGTTTTGCTGACTTAGTCTCTCTAGTGGCCTGGAGTTTATTTGTCAGAACCACTTCTTCTAGCACTTAACAGGTTGCTTGGAACATAGCAGGTGTTCAAAAAAAAAAAAAATACTTCCTGATTTTGTTGTATTGGTCTAATAATCTGTGATATTTCTTCTCTACTGAGAATTTGATTAATTAAACTAACAACAAATTTACTCAAACTATGGAAACTGAGTAGACCAAACATGTTCCACCAATAAATATTTACTTAGTAAAACACAAAGTGCTAGATCCAGTGAGAGTGTAAAAATGAATAGAGTACAGCTCCAGGAAAAAAAATGTGGGAGCTAAGGGGTTACATGTAAAATGTTAAGAATATGTAACTTAAGAATCAGTTACATATCAGAGAAGAAGAAGATTGATTCAGGAATTCAGAGGAAAGAGACATCACTTTCATTCAACATGATAAGGGAAGTCTTCATGAAAGAAATGACATTTGGTTTTGGGTTCTGAAGAAAAAATGAATAGGCAAAAAAATTGATGCTCAGATTCCAGGTGGAAGAATGAGCAAAAGCACAGGAGAAAGTGTTCTGAGAACTGCAAAAGCTAAGTGTGTCTAGAACTGGAGTTTATGAGGGATAATGGGAGATAAGCCTGTCTGGGTTCAGACTGTGGTGGACTGCAAACACAAATCAAGGAGCAGAATGAAATATAGAGGAGTATGTAGACCACTGGAAGTTTATGAGCCAGAGAGTAGTATGGTCAAAGCCAGATGATTGAAGAAAATTTTTCTCCAGTAAAATGTATATGTTGGTTGGAAGAATCCTAGAGTCAGAAATATGAGTGCACTAATCCGAGTTGAAAAATAATTAAAAATTTAAACTAGGAAGATAGTAATGAACAAAGCAAGGCCAAATGGGATGGTGACTATTTGGGAATTGGTTGGGTATGGGTTTGAAGAAACACAAAGATACTCAGATGGCTGATAGTGGTTCCTGAAAAACATCTGCAACTTGTGAGGTATAAGGTATCAATGTTTAATCTCGACTTCTATTGATGGGAGAGATGATTATGTATATTTATATAAACATACATACATAAATATCGGTGAGTGTCTAGATACACAAACACAATCATATTTTCTGTTCAATAACCAAACCACAACATTTTTCATGAAAATCTGTTCTTTTCAACTTTCAATCAAAAAGGATTTTATCCAAAATATCCAGATATTTTGAATTTCTGCCTTTCTTCTTCAGCTGACAGATAATGACTAGAAGAACCAATCCAGTTAGGTCATTTTGGATTCATTAGATTAATATAGCTAAATTAAACATTTGGAGAGGAGAGAAGCAACTAAAACTAGCCAGGAGTTACCAAGTCTTCCCAGGCATTTAGACCACAAGGGGAAAGTCCTCTTTTGCAAGTGAAAAACCTGCAGTGAGCAACATAAAGTAAATTTACTTCAGTTTTATATGGATACTCATATGCAGATCTAGAGTCTTCATATTTTATAGCTCTCCTTAATTCCACATCTTCCGACTGCAGACAGTACAGACACAAAACATTTCATCATTGTGTTTAGGGATATTTTTCCTTTAGAAAAGGAAAAGAAAGGGGAAAAAAGTTCTTTCCTAACAGCATATACTCTCCAAATTCCTAGCTATATTATTGACAATCATAATTTTTATGTCAGAATTACAAAACCGCACTCATGACTAATTGAGAAGAAATTGAGAACTGCACAATGGAAGGTGAAATAAAAGAAACACAGAGCTGCATTTTTCAAGGCCTCATTTTAGATGTAAGTGTTACTGATAAAACGAACATTTTACTAGTAAGTATTTGTCATGCTGCATTTAAATCACATTAATTCCCAGCTCTTTGCTCTAAAAGAGCAAATTGCCCCCTTAGTATTTAACATGTGCCTTGGCTTCCTTTAAGCATCTCCATGTTTAAGGTACACATGGTAGGGCGGGACCTGGATGTGCTTACACCTGCACATGTATCTACACAAATAATTCACGGTGTGTCACTAACCACCCTGGTTATCAAAAGTTAATGGACCCTGAAATTGATGCAATTCCAATATTGTGGCTCATAAAAACCAGAGAGATATTTTATTTGTGACCTACATCATTCATATTTAAGAATCCAGAGGGAATTAGGACATCTTTCTGCCTTTTGCCTACATAACTGCTTCATTCCTTATTTTAAATGGTATCTTGTTAAAATTGTGATAAAATACACATCACAACATTTGCTGTCTTCACCATATTTAAGTGTATGATTCAGTAAATGTTAAGTACGTTCACATTGTTGTGCACCAATCTTCAAAACTCTACATCTTGCAAAATGGAAACCCTAGACTCAGTAAACAACTCCCCATTTCTCCCTTCCCCCAGATCTTGACAATCACTTTTTTACTTTCTGTCTCTATGAATTTGACTACTCTAGATACCTTATATAATGAGTCATGTTATACCTGGTGTTTTTTGTCATTGGCTTATTTCACTTGGCACAATGCCCTCAAGTTTCATCCATGTTGTAGCATGTCTCAGAATTTCCTTCCTTTTTAAGACTGAGTAATATTCCATTGTAGGTATATATCACATTTTGTTTATTCAGTCATCTGTCAGTGGACACCTGGTTTGCTTCTACCTTTTGGCTATTGTGAATACTGCTACTATTTTTTTTCTTTTTTTTTTTTTTTTTTTGATTTGAGACAGAGTCTTGCTCTGTCACCCAGGCTGGAGTGCAGTGGCATGATCTCCGCCTGTGTACTGTAACCTCCGCCTCCCAGGTTCAAGAGATTTTCCTACCTTAGCCTTCTGAGTAGCTGGGATTACAGGTGTGCACCACCATGCTCTGCTAATTTTCATATTTTTAGTAGAGACGGGTTTCACTATGTTGGTCAGGCTAGTCTCAAACTCCTGACCTCAAGTGATCTGCCCATCTTGGTGTCCCAAGGTGCTGGGATTGCAGGTATGAGCCACTGTGCCCAGCCTATTACTGCTATTAATGTGGGTGTACAAAAGTGTCTTTGAGACCCTGCTTTCACTTATTTTGGGTATATATCCAGAAGTGGAGTTGCTGAATCATATAGTCATTCTATTTTTAATTTACCGAGGAATTGCCATATTGTTTTCCATAGAAGCTGCACCATTTTACATTCTCACCAATAGTACACAAGGGTTCCAATTTCTCCACAGCCTCACCAACACTTACTTTCTATTTTCTTTGTATTTATTTTTGACAGTAGCCATTCTATTAGGTGCAAAATATTATTTCATTGTGATTTTGATTTGCATTTTCTTAGTGATTCATGATGTTGAGCATCTTTTCAAGTGTTTTTTGGCCTTCATGATATTTTCTGACTTATTGACTAGAATGAGCAAGATGGTAAGGATGGGAAACAAATTTCCTTGCCTTCCTAGGACTTTGGTGTGACAATCAGCAAATATTATTAAGGATGTCCTTTAAACAAGGCTCTAGGATAGGGCTAGAAATTATTTAAATAAATAAAACAAAGGAGTTTAAGAGGAATCTGCCTACAGGAATGTGGCAGAGGAGACAGGCCATGCATATAAAAATGCAAAGACTCTCTTGAGACCTCAGGTTCTTTGAGGATAGAAGTAATTACATCCCTACTATTTCCAGCACAGGGACGTCTTATGCTGTGCCTTTAATAAATATTTGTTAACAAATGAACAAACTCGTTCTTTATACTTGTGATCTTTAAAAACAAAAATTCCCAGAGCAAACTTTTTATGCTTTTTCAACAGATGAGCTTCAACATGGATCAACATACACTACACTCTTGTAAGTCTTCTGGAAACAGTTGCCTTTGAAGAGGTGTGAATTTTCCTTACTTTTCTTAAAAAGGGTGTTAACTTCAAAAGGCGACCTGGT
Source organism: Pongo pygmaeus (assembly GCF_028885625.2). Lineage (NCBI taxonomy): Eukaryota > Metazoa > Chordata > Mammalia > Primates > Hominidae > Pongo > Pongo pygmaeus. The sequence goes on along the minus strand of NC_072373.2, from coordinate 142,344,492 downwards.
GAGTGTTAAAAAATTAACACATTTAAGTCAGTAGCCAAAACATCACCCCCAGATCTGTGAACCTGAAATTGAACTGGTAGACTGAGCTGACTCTGGTGTGGATGCCAAAAAAGTCATCACTCAGCACTAATCTGGACCAGTGAAAATTTGCTCTTTCCTTGGATTGGGAAAAAGAAGGATTTAGAGGATGGTGATGTTAGCAGGACATAAATGCATGAGACAGCCAGTTATAAATGCTCCTTTAGACCCTTCTAACCCCTTAAACATGATTTAAAAGTGACTTCACGGCAGAGAATGTGTACTTTAGCTGACTAACATAAAAAGAAACCTCTTTCTATTAAAAGTGGAATTGTTTATTTGTGGAGAAAACTGACTGAAATATCTTCGCTCGGCCCCTTTCTTTCCTTCTTTCCTTGTTTCTCATCCTGCTAGGGCACAAACAGATTTTTTTTTTCTTCAATTTTCTGTCACTTTGTGTGTCATCCACCAATACATTACCTGGGTCCTCCTTTCTCTCTGCCATCCGTGTTTAGAAATGATCTTAATGACTAGATTTTGGTCAACAAAAGTGGAGTACATGCTCCTGCTGTCCTGCTGTCAGACTCCACCTCAGGGACTCTACTGCTAAAAGGAACTCTGAGGGCATCTGCGTCCACCCTCCTGTCTCTGGGCACGACTGTGCTTAGCTGGTACCATTACAAACGCTTTCATGCCACGCAGAGGCAAGACATTACAGTATGGTTGTGAAATACTAGGAAACATTAGAAGGAGAGAATGAAAACTGGTGTAAAACAGAAGTACTGAAATGTAAAAAAAAGGTTTCTGAGAGTTGGAGATCAAGAGGCGGTGACCCAGGCTACAGTTTTGTGAAAGCTATAAAGCAGTAGATAATGTATGAGTGTTTCTAAATGGGAGAGAACTGGTTGTTGAGTGGTCTTCCTAGGCATCTCTGCGGAATTCCGACAATGACAAGCAGTGATCCAAGCCTGGTCAGACAGTGCATTACTTGCTTTACCTAGGAAATGCATTTCTAAAAGCTGTCCGTACACATTCACCAGGTCATTCATTATTTCATTCACAGAGATTTATTAAGTACTAACAACACATCAGGCCCTTTGCTAGGTGCCAATGATAGAAGGATGAATATGACCTATTAATTGAATTAGAGGTCTCCTAGTCTAGTAAGGAAAGGCAGACATCTAAACACAAATTCAAAGACAGGATGGTAAGTATAGCAATAGCAGCAATGTTAGGTACAGAAGCAAACAGAGAGAGGGAGGCTGTCTGCCTCTTGGTGAGTCAGTGGTAAAGCTTTTGGAGCTTTTTGTTTCTCATTTTCTCACCTGTCTCCTGATATCTGTTTCTCCATTAGCATTCTCACTGGTCCATGGACCTCTCCCATTCTCCTACTCAGAATTCGGAGCCCAGGAGAGAGACAATCAAGGGATATGAGGAGTATATACTTTGTTAGTATATTTTAATATTTATTCAGACCTTACAATGTACCAGGCACTTTTCTAAGTTCTATATATGAATTATGTGATTTTATTCTTTACAGTCATCCCCCGCCCCTCACCCCCATGAGGTAGGGACTATTTTCAATCATCCTTTTTTTTTTTGACAAGGTCTTTCTCTGTCACCTAGGCTGAGTGCAGTGGCACAATCACCCCTCACTGCAGCCTCAACCTCTCAGGCACAAATGATCCTCCCACCTTGGCCTCCACAAGGGTTGGGATTACAGGCATGAGCCACTGCACCCAGCCTCAATCATCATTTTTTTAGGTGAAGATCTGATGCACAAAGAGATACGTAACTCTCCAAGGTAGCAAACTAAGTGGTGGTTTGAAGTCAGGCAGTCTGGCTGCAGAGTTCACGTGCTCTGGAGATAATTGCAGCAGTTGACATAAGAGTACTAGAAGAAGCACGTGTTGTCAGAAGAGAAGTAGGCCAAAGGCAGGGCACACAGGAGTAGAGAGATTAGTGGGCAGGCCCAGAGATGGCAGCAAAGATGGCACCTGAGAGGGCAGAGAAGATGACAGAGAGCCACAGAACAGTGGCGTCCTGTAAGCTCATGGAGGAGAGGGCTTCAGGAGGATAGGAGTCCAGGCAGCTTTGCATTTTGAGAAGAACACTGAAGGGAGTAAGGTGGAAGGCAGAAGACTGGACCCAAGCCTGGCTGTTTTACTCACACACTGTGTGAGCTTGGGAAGGTCACTAACCTCTCTGAGCCTTTTAATACTCATTTTAGAGCAGTGATAATGATTTTTTATGTACCACTGAGGTTGTTATAAGGTTCATGTCAGAATAATTTTTGTGACCTTCCTGAATATGATTTAAAACATTCATTATGTGAACAATATGTTCATTATCACACCATTACACCTGAAACTGATTTAATTGAAACACTAATAAAAATTGCCTTTAAGGTTCCTCATTTTTACTTTGGGAATATAGATAATGGTGCACATTTTATCTTCCTTTTAAATTCTGTGAGAAAAGCTAATATGATATAATCAGCCTATATGACTATTAATATTCTAAATGATCAATTCATGCGTGCATTGATTAAGGTTTGAGTGCTTACTATATTCAAATCAAGAGTATGTTCAGCTTACTACTTCTTCATGAAAGAACTTATGATCTAGACAAGAAGTCTATCTGTATACAATAACTATAGTACAGCTGTTCTTAACTGGGGGCTGCTTTGCTTTTCTCCTCTACTCCAGAGGACATATCTGGAGATATGTTTGGCTATTACAACTGAGTAGGAGCGATGCTACTTGTATCTAGTGGGTAGAGGTCAAGGATACTACTAAACACCCCTCAATGCATGGTACCGTCCCCTCTCCTACATCAACAAACAATTGTCTAGCCCAAAATATTGCTAGTGCTAAGGTTAGAGGATGCCTCGATAGCACAAATGATATGGTTAGGCTTTGTGCCCCCACCCAAATCTCATCTTGAATTGTAATCCCCAGGTGTTGAGGGAGGAAACTGGGGGGAGGTGATTGGATCATGGGGATGGTTTTCCCCATGCTGTTCTCATGATAGTGAGTTCTCCTGAGATCTGATGGTTTTCTAAGTGTTTGGCAAGTTCCTCCTTCACTCACTCTTCTCTCTCCTGCGGCCTGGTGAAGAAGGTCCTTGCTTCCCTTCCCCTTCCACTGTGATTATGAGTTTCCTGAGGCCTCCCCAGCCATGCAGAACTGTGATAATTTGTTTATAAATTATCCAGTCTCGGGTAGTATTTTTATAGTAGTGTAAGAATAGACTAATACAGCAATACAATACATGCTGTAATAATGGATTGAAAGAATGGCACAAAATAGGAAGTCATAATATATTTCCTAGAGAAATTAGGAACTGACTCTTGGCCTTAATGAATACATTTGGATCTTGAACAATACATGCCAAAGATAGTTCCCATTTCACTGAAAGTTCTTCAATGACACATGTATGTTTGAGCAACTATACATATTATTCAAATAATTCAGCACAACTCAAATAGAAAATTTTCAGGAAGTGATTTTGAAGTAGAACCATTAGACACTAATGGTTCACTAGTTCCTAATTGCAGGCCTATCATATTAGTCAGGGACTAAGTTCAAGAAAAGCAAAACTACTGTAGGTAGTTTGAATAGAGAAAATTTAATGCAAGAAAGTGGTTATATAGATGATGGGAGAGCTGAGAACCCATAAAGGAGACAGTGTGGCACCCGGAAATTGGCAATAGCAGGAAGCCATGACGATCCTGAGGGCCAGGTTAAAAAGGAGAAGCTGGTGCTACCAGGCCGAAAAGCTGGTGAAAACCATTTGGGGTTAGAACCATGAAGGATGCTGCCCAGTAGAAGCTGGAGTCAGGGAGGGAACTCTGTCAGGTAGGTGCTAGAGCAGTGGAGGAAATACAACCACAGCCACAGATGCCATCTTAACAGGTATCAAAAGAGATATCCTGACGTCTTCCCTTGTCTCTTCTTTCCACCCTCCAGGCTGCTTCCAATCCATTTCCATTGGCTAAAACTACCCTTCAACTAGTTGGCATGGGAATCTAAAAATGTAGTTGCTGTGATACAATCAGAGCAGGAGAAGAGTGGTGAATGAGCAGAAGGCAAATACATATCTGGCATTTACATTGTCACTAAGATGCTAAAGGAATACTCATCCCTTAAAAGAAAGAAATGTGTATCATATAGTTATTTTATAAGATATACCTAATATTAGAATTTATTTTAAACAATTAGTCTTTATTCAAATATATAATAGGTACGGCTGAAAAAGTTTTAGGCTGATGGTGATGATCTCTGAAATTTTCTCTGTAGCAAGGGACATCTAAGACTTAAAATGTTTCTTCAGTTCAAAAAAGGTGGACATACAGGCATTGAACCATTAAACTAAATCATTACTTAATTGATAAAAGAGAACCCAGTCTTGCGAATACATGTAGTAAAGTGTTTAAGTAATGCAGATCAATGAGATGTGTGTGTCTGTAATCTAATGAAGTATGATTGCCTCCATTTCTGTATTATAACAAGTAAGTATTCATGTTTGAGCACTTGCAGTTCTGACGTTGCATAGGAAAGCAAAAGTTGACATAACGTGAAAATATTCTCAAATGCAGTGAACACTTAAAATTAATCCTCAAGCAAATATCCTTACCAAGCTTGGCCCCAGGATTTGTCTCTTCCAGGAAAGCCAAAGCTTCCAATGGTCAATATTTCAGTGATGGTCAAACACTGTACCACAGAATGCAAACACTATAAATACACTATGGAGTAAAACAGAAAATCTTGAAAAAACAAGGCTGACGATGATGACTTTGGTTAGTTCCGAATAACCTGCAAAATCAATGACAAATGAAAATCTTGTAAACTCAAACCAGTTAACAAACAAGAGAAAATGGATAAGAAGAGTAACTTAAACTTCAAATAAGAATGATTTTAGTACTTAAGGATTAACAGAGGGCTGTAGGATTGATGAAGTGTCCTGAATCTTGCAAAAAATATTATTTTTTATGATCACATAGTAGGTAAAATTTGAAATAAAAGTTGTTCAATCAGGCCATCATATAATTTGTCAGAAAGTATGTTCCCAAAAGTCAATATTTGATTCATTCTTCATTTTAAGAATTAAAAGTAGTTGGGAATATAATCAAAACTCTGTTGTTATAAGAAAAAATAGCACATTTATTTTCATATATTTTAGATTCATTTTTATATGAAATTGTAATAGTTTTTTGTCACTATTGCCTATGAAAATTTGGTCTCCATCTTAAGTGAATTTCCTTTACATGACTTCTCCTTGTATAAATCATCCTTGGGCAGGAAGGATGTGCTATCTGTCTCATGGCACTAGGGCATCATTGTTTTTGTTTGTCTCTCACTCTAGCCATTGAGTCCCTGGAAGTAAGTAGTCATGGACAGTGATACAGGAAGTCACTTCAGTATCAGTGCAAAATAATATCTGTAGCTTTTGTAGTGCACAGACTGGTACAAAAGCCAATTGCTGTAACTTTTAAAAGGCGAGAGAAATAGGAACCGATAAGAGAGGAAGTAGACTCATAAAATGCTACAGCTGAAAGGGATCTTAAACTCTTCTAGCGCCCACCCTCCTCATTTTATAGTTGAGGAAACTGAAGAGTCAAAAGGGGATAACATGCTGTGTCATGCCACCAGCTTATGGGAGAGTTGATGCTTGAAACCATGATCTGGACTCCAGAACCTCCTTCTAAATGACACTTCAGCATTGAGAGCAGTTGATGAACTCTTAGCTGTAGCAGAAATTGTATACTTTAATGACCTCACAGGCACCAGCTAGCTGCTGGCTAATGAGCAGAGTCGTCTGCAATTCACAGGCGTAGCATTGCATAGTGGTGATGAACCTAGGCTCTGGAGCCAGACTGCATGGGTTTTAATGAGGCCCAGCCACTTCCTAGCTGAGTGACCTTGGACAAACTACCTAGCCTCTCTGTGCTTCAGTATTTTCTGAGTGACTGTTCCATGCCTGGGAGAATGAAAACCCCTACCTCAAAGGGTCTATAGTTAGCTGATATTTATGTGAACTACTTAGAATATGGACTTCCTCATAGTAACCTATCAACCATTCCAATGCGAACCATTAATGAGCTCAGGAAGTCAACAGTGGGGAATCAGGCTGAGCAGTGAGACTGGGGCAGGGAAAATAATCTGCATCTGTACCCACTGACCACCTGACCAACTGATACTATAGAGGCTGGTTAGATAAGGTCACAGGTACCTAGGAGCTATATCCTTACTCTTCTATAGGATTTGCTCTACTTAAGTTGAAGATTTGGTAAATCTGTAGTTTTTTCATGGAACTTGTCAACTCTTAACTCTTTGTTGCCGCTTTAAAGCCTTGAGTTAAAAATTAATTTAGATATTGTTAAGATGCCAAAACTGGGTGAACCCAACCACATTCACTAGTCTGGTTTTCTGATAAGAAGCAGCCTATATTTGTTACCAAACAATAGAAAGTCTTAAAGAATGAAAGGTGTGACAGGGAGCAGCCCTGCTGGGCTGACTCAGATAAACCATCCCTTAAAATACAGTCTACATGTATAAGCGTATACACGCACAAACACACACAGCAATTTGGATCATCAAATTTCCTATTCCATGCTGTAGATTTAAGTTCATGCGGGCCAGATTTCTTCACAAATTTTCTCCAAAAGGGACCAATCACAGAAAATACATATATAAATTCAAAGGAATTAAAACTTTCTATTTTCCTGAAAACATTTATTAAATAAATCCAACCTAATTTCTTTGAAGTCCAGATGGCATGCTAATTTGCATAGTTTATCAATTCTATTCTTCAACATTCCTGGGAAGTAGATTCTTCAACCTTGCTTCGAATTCCCCTCAAGTTTCTCACAAGAAATGCTAGGCAACCATCTAAATTACAGAGCGAGAATCTGAAGAAAACAGGGAATCCTACAAATACACCTCTGCTACCTCCACCCTTGCCCATTAGATCAGCTATATTGTATTATTCTTTAAAAGGTGCTGAGAGAATATACAAACTATTACAAAACCAGCCCTCTAGGAGTATAATGGGGACAGGGTTGGAGAAGGGAGAAGACTCATTTCAGAAGGCTGCTTTTAGAGGATTGTTGAGGCTTGAGAAATTTCATTCTAAATGTTAGAAAAAAAGAGGAAACAAGAGATTCACATTGGGCATCCAATGCAAATGGAATTAAACTGTGAAAGCTCTGGGGAGCAAGAAGAATCTAATTATGCTTTTGTTTTTCCATAAATACATCAATTATTCTTACAATATTTATTGAAAGGCAATAAAAAGGTGGGGTTAAGGGCTTGAGCTTTGGAGTGAGATACACTTGGAGTCGAATCCCAGTTCTGCCACTTATTAACTGTGAGATCTTGGGTAAGTTGCAAGCATCTCTGAACCTCTGTTTTCCAGCTGTAAGGTGAGGATACTCTGGTACCTACCTTATAGGGTTGTGAGGACTAATTCGATAATGCAGAGAATGGACCTAGCATTGTTTTGGCATTCCATGAATAGTAATTTGCTGCTGGTGTGCTGCATGACTGCTATGTGCAGGCAAGGAATAATATCAAGTCTCCATTACCTTGGAAGCATGTTCTAGTTGAGGGAATAGAAAATAGGCACTCCCTACAAAAAAAAGCAGCATATTTCTTGTGGTCACAAAGAAAATTAAAGCAATGTAAAGAGATAGAAAGAGATGGAGTTGGGTTGGGCGCCGTGGCTCACGTCTATAATCCCAGGACTTTGGGAGGCCTAGGCAGGTGGATCACAAGGTCAGGAGTTCAAGACCAGCCTGGCCAAGATGGTGAAACCCTGTGTCTACTAAAAATACAAAAAAAAAATTAGCCAGGTGTGGTGGCACGTGCCTGTAATCCCAGCTACTCGGGAGGCTGGGGCAGAGAACTGCTTAAACCGGAAAGGTGGAGGTTGCAGTGATCTGAGATCACACCACTGCACTCCACCTTGGGCGAAAGAGTGAGACTCCATCTCATAAAAAAAAAAAAAGCAAAAAACAAAAAACAAAAAAATCAAGAGATGGATTTGGATAAGGTTGCTACTTTACATGCGGAGTTCGAGGAAGGCCTCTTTGGTCATTTAAGCAGTGACCTAAAGGAAGTGGAGGAGCGTTTCAGGCAGAAGGAACACCACAAAGGCCCCAAGGAGGGACCATGCAGTGGTGTTCCGGAGCAACCATGGGAGGCAAATGTGGGTGTAGTAGAAGGCGATCAGAAAGGAGCTGGGGCAAAACCATAAAAGGTCATTGCAGCTGGTAAGGAGTTAGGATCTGGTACTGAGTGAGGAGGAAGTCACGGGAGGTTTGTGAATAAGAAGTGATGTGAAATTTTAAAAGGATCACCTAGTCTTTGAGTTGAGAATAACCTACAAGAGGAAAGCAAGAAAGCAGGGACACCAGTTAGGAGGGTTTTGTAATAATCCAAGCAAGAGATGATGGAGGCTTGGACAAAAGGGGAAATGGAAGCAATGGTGTGAAATGCTCAGACCCTGGATACATTCTGAAGGTAGATCTAAAAGGAGTTGCTGATGAATTTGATGTGTGGTATGAGGAAGGGAAAAGTCAATGATGATGACAAAGTTTTTATTTTGGTGGTAGTCCAAAGGTCTGGGAGCTAGAGAACCAGTGGTGCATATTCCAGTCCAAGTCTGAAGGCCTGAGAACCAGGACTACCAAACACAGAAGAGGATTGATCTCTCAGCTCAAACAATAAGGCAGAGAGCAAATACAACCTTCCCCATCCTTTTTATTCTATTCAGGCCCTCAACAAATACCCACACATACTGGGGAGGGCAATCTGCTTTACCTAGTCCAACAATTCAAATGTTAATCTTTTCCAGAAACACCCTCGAGACACACCCAGAAATAACATATAACCAGATATCTAGGCATCCCATGATCCAATCAATGAACACCTATGATTAATGGTCACATCTGTCACCTCTAACTGCATCATATTCTAAATTGGTCATTGTACCAACATGGTCTCATTTCCCTCCTTCTAGAATAGACTGGATTTCTCTTTCAGGTTCCCTTCTCATGCTAAACTTCTGCATTTCCAGACAAATTAATAAATATTTTCAAATTTATAGTGCCTAAAACACAGCCTAGCACTCAAGAAATACATGCATAATGAAAAGTGAATATACACGTTAGAAGACTTTGACATTGATACTGTCATTGTCATGACAATGCTATTGTCAATGACGTGACAGAGATATTGGCATTGACTAGTTAAGTGACATTGACATAGTAGGTGGTTGCCTAGCCCAGTCAGAGCTGCCAGGTAGTGAAGCCAATGGCTAAGTCTTCTAACTCCTAAGTCGGTGACAAATTTTGTCTGGATTTCAAGATTTAAAATATTAAACCTTTCCATCCATAAAAACAGCTACTTTTTTTTTTTGCACATTTACAATGATATGGATACTAGTCAACTAAAATAGCCAAGACTTCTTGACTAATTGGTCTGGGCTTCAGAGACCTCAAGAGAAAGGATATGTACATCTCACATATATTGAGACAACTGATTTGGATACTACAGCATCATTTAAAATAGCTCAGAGTGTCTCTTTCATTAAAAGGCAAGAACAAAGTCATTCAAAAAGTAGAGGAAATTTTTTTTGGAAGGTTTATTTGTTTGATTCCTCAAAGTACAAATGCCCCAAATTCCCATACAAGCAGAAACATAGTTAAGCTGCATGGTTCTGTCTTGAGTATGCAAATATCATAGCCCAGTCTTATGTCAGCTTGAAAAGATAATGTCATGCAGAAAATTAAGACCATCTGATGAAATCATGTTATGAAATGTGGCTTGAGAGAGCAGCTTTTTGTGTGTTATGATTTGATATATTTTCACACCAAAACTCAACTGAACAGGCAAGGAGTCTCAATTAATGCAAAATTTGAAATTTTCAGACAAATTTACAAGGTGTTTACTGAGGAGAAAAGGGAGGGGGACATCTTAAATACTGTCTCCTCATAACAGCCTTGATTTTATGTTATGTGTCTAAGAAACTGAATGCCTCAGCTTTTCATTTAGAGTTTTGAATTTAATCTGATGGCAGTTTGGATATAATAATGATGCATTTATTGTTAATTTCCTTAAAGCCTTACTGTCTAACAATGTAGACCATTATCGCCCCAAATACTTTCTGTGTTTGGAAGGATTTCCATATTCCACAGTGCACAGAAGCTGACTCTGAAGCAAGGCTTAAGAGGAATATACAAGAAGCAAGAATATATTTCCTTAGTAACTAGCTGGCCTTTTTTTTCCTCACTGCAGACCTGTTTTCCAGAAGATGAGAAGGAGACTTGACAGGACTTTATTGGTTCATAAATTAACTTGGTGGATTTACAATCATTTTTTGGAATGTTAGGAACTCTTTTTAGGAACTTATTTTCAAGAGAGGAAAAAAACATATTTAACTTAGAATATGAAATTGGCACTACATTCCACCTAGACCATGGTGGATTAGTTTGTTTTTCACCTATGGATTGATCCCATATGCATTGACACAGTTATTTTTGGCCAAACGAAATATTTAAACAGATATTCACGATATGTTTTATTTCCAGTGTAAGTGAATAAACAATAAACTATCATTAGCCATATGATTAGTGAGGTATAGTCAGTCAAATTTGTTGGCTTCTTTAAGAGACTATAATGAAGTGGAGAAGGTCAAATGAGCACTACACAAGAGCCCCAAATATCCTTTACTTCCTGTTAACATGGAAGTGTAATCCAAAAGTCAAGAAAAGTAGATTAATATCTGGGTGACTGTCTCCCTTCAACCTCTGCCCAAATATGTAAATAATCCAACTTTTGGAGATAAATGGCACCATCCTGAGCAGACCTCTGGGCTCAAGGTTTGCCGGAGAGGTATTTTCCTACATGCATAAGCGAAATAAATTCTATACTCACAAGTGGTGGAGACAGAAGTCTACCCATGTCTACTGAATCAAAACTTTCTGTCTGTTTATCTTAGTCATTCGTGGCCACAAGAGAGCCACACAGAGGTCTCCAGCCCTCTCAGAAGGAAGGATACAGAAAAACAAACATTTAAATTCAGAACCTTACCTTCCAGAAAAACATAGGTTACTAATGAAGAAACTGCTCATTTGTCCAAAGCAAACTTGAGCCCCACTTTCCTGTGATCCAGGCAAGCAAATTAAAAAAAAATTTTTTAAGTAGGATGGGGCTAATTATAGGAGGCAGAGGGTAGGTAAAATAGCTCCTTGTTCAGAAGCATCCACATATTTTCCTGAGATGAAGAGCAAATATTTTGTTTAAATAGCAAGCAATTTTCTATAAAAGTGCTACTGCTTGGAAATGCTCTTTATGATTTATTGCTGCTTTTTAACCTGAAAACATATTAATAACTGAGGAGCCCTTGTTGGTATCTTTATTATACTTAAACCCAAATAGCCATAATATTATAACTGGTGTGGCCACGTTTAATATTTTTCTTCCATGAATACAGCATGGACTTATTAACGGAGACCAGAAAATAAAAATAGAGGCGACCTTCCAAGCTCCAGCTTTACACAGAGATACCATGGCAGTAATAAGGCAGCTAACTTTCAAAAGAAGCTGGGGTAAGGCCACAGAAAGAATCTTTCCGCATTTTCTCCTTTTCTACCAGATAGAGCACTTTCTCTGCGTATGGATCCATGTCATCATTCAGCTGTTTCTTCTGGCAAAGCCAGAATCCAGAACAGAATCTCAGTGAAAAAGAAACCAATAAATTAGATCTCTTTGTGAGCAATTTGCCGTTAGTTCTATCCTCCCTGCCTATTAAGATTCTTTATTTACTTCACCAAGAGATTTCTGCTGACAAGTCCATCCATTTACCACTAGCCTAGATAAAATGATAATAAACAAAATGTCAAAAAATGTATTCATGGGACCTTCCCCATTCTCACCCCCTCCCCTTCTCTTTTTTCATCAAGCTGGTATATTAAGGAGCCATCGGAGCTAAAAAGTTTAAAACCTACAGGTTGGCGGAGGCTTTCTGTTTCTTTAATTAAATATATTTTATGACTATGTTTTTATATATTGTATATTTATAATGATATATAGAGAGATGCATATATATAAATATTATACCCAAAGCTGGTGCAGTCAGAAAGAAGGCAAATCCCTTTCAGTTCCTGTTGCTTACGTTCCTAATCTGATCTGGCTAATAATCATGGGGAGACTGGATGAGGCATATTGGGGGAAAGGAAATTTTCCATTTTATGCTTATGGATGATTCCCAGAGGAATCTTTTGTTTCAAGTCTCTTTCGAGTCCTTTGGGTGAGAAAGGCAAATGCTGAACAGTTCTATCTTGCGCATAACTCCAATGGAGACACCTATAATACAAAACAGAGATCCCCCGGGGGCACCGTTATACATTTATTATAAAGCAAAGATTAAAACAATTTTATGGAAATTAAAGATAATATGGAACATTTGTCTCTCTCTCAGTCAAAGAGTAACATGAAGCAGTTCAACAAACAGCTCCAGGCAGTTCCATGCGAGATGATAGAATGGCTGGGACTAAGGGGACAGGCAGGGCGGCTGCAGACTGGGAAGTGTGGGTTTTTTACCAGGGCATCTTGCCGGTGCTTGGCAACTGTGCTCGGGTGAAAAATGATATGCCTGCAAAATCAGAACAATGGGCAAGTCGAAGGGTACTTAGGTGGTTTGCCCTCTTGAAATCTATCTCAGCAGGACAGGATGCAAACAGCAGGGTGGGGACCAGAAGGGGTGTCCCGGATAGCTTTTTATGTTTTGTCTTTTTTTGGAGTGCGTGTGTGTGTGTGTGTGTGTGTGTGTGTGGTTTTCTCTGTTTCTACTTGATTCATGTGCTCATTGGAAAAAAAAATGTACAAAAGCCCTGGAAATTTGCTAAAACTCCTAGCTGGTAGCATTTCCATTTTATATATAATAGAATCTTGTTACCAAAAAGAAGTGGTGGTCAGAGGAGAGTAAAACATATGTGTTAAACAAGAAATATACTTTACTTCATTTGCACACAAGGGTCTGATTTGACCTCTAGTGCACTGAATTTATGGTAAAAGGAGGGCTTTTAAATTGGGTTTGTTTTATTTTGATCCTCTGTCTGGATATTTCTTTCATACCTCCCAGGCAGTAGCTCTCATGGGGAAGCTTATATTTTTGTTAATAAAAAATGCAATTGGTGCTAATCTAGACTTCCATCATGATCATTCAAGCTTTCCAATGTTAATAACCACTCCCTAAGAAAGGATCATCAAAAGAGTTCAGACTACGTGGTTTTGCGGTCAAGGCAGTGAGCCATATTCAGAAATGTCTGCTTTCCATTCCCTGGCCCACTGCTGGATAACTATGTGACATTTATAAGTTAATTGTTTTCTTTCAGTCTTGATTTCTTTAGCTGTAAAAGGCTACTCTTTATTTACTTATTTAACATGGGTCTAGGGATGGCAAGGATTTATGGAGTGAACTAGTTAAGATATTGGGCTTTTGATCTGGCTGACCTGGGCAAAGATCTCTCTTCAATACTCACTAGTTCTGTGACTTAGGATAAGTTACCAACTATGTAACTCATTAGATACATATATGTATATATATGTACACACACACATATATACACATATATACATACATACACATATATATAGTTATTGTGAAGATTAACTGAGATAATGTAGGTAAAATGTGTTTTACCTACACTCAATAAACATACAGATTTTATAAATAATAATCATAGCTAAACGTTCTTTAGGCCTCCACACAAATAATTAACTCAAGAGGAAGCATTATCATACAATTATTATTCATAAATAATAGCAGCAACATTTATATACAGATTTTTATGAGCTCTACACAGCAATGAATTTCAATGCCAGATCACAAGCACCATACTTCACCTTTCATTTCAAACTATATGACTTTTTCATATAGTGGCATAATGTAGTACAGACGCTTGAAACACCTCCAATTTTAATTCTCCTCCTCCCCCACTGCCTCTTGCTTTGCACTCTGTAATGAAAAATAAAGGTTAAGGGCAATCTGTTTGAGGCTAAACTAAAGCCTACTAGACAGACCAGGCCAGGTGATGGTGCAGGGCTCAGAGAGTGGTGTGAACAGGAAGGGAGACAGGGAGGAACTTATGAAACACACAGAAGGTGTCTGCACTTTTGTATTAAAAATACCCTTGGCGGGGAACTCAGCACCAAAAATAGAGGAAAAAATATTTTCAATCGCTTTTCATGTGCTTCCTTTCACCCTTCAAATAGGAATTATTTTTCCCTAAATGGGTGGATGTGTTTAGTACAGTAAATACAAAAGCTCTCTTGTTCAAATTCATTTAAAAAATAAATGTGAAAGGGACCTCCTTTATAATCACAAAAGGCACGGAAGCCAGGGGTTTTTGGGTAATCACACACATCAAGGGGCATTAAAGGGACAAGGCCTTCAGTACTACCTAATAACATTCACCCTGGAGTGTCATTGCTTAATTATGGCTTTTCAAATATTTGGGGAACAAGGAATCAGAATTTATTTCAAACACATATTGATGTACAGCCAAACAATATAGTTGTTTCTTATCTATTAATGAGGTTGAGACTTATGCCTTTAAAGGGATCACAAATAAATTCTTGGGTGTATTTGGCCTTTTAAATATTTTGAATATATGAATTCATCAGGATTTAGGGATTAGGTAACTGCTGTCTACACAAAAAATCTGCAAAATTTTTCATTACTTTTTTATTAGTTGGCAGCACATACTCTGACTGTGAACTTTTATGAAGCTATAAACATAAAGGACCTTCTGATACTGGTATGATGATAATTCTAAATTTCCTCTTTGCAGCTGGGGTTGATCCCCTCTATTTGGTACAGTCTATTTTTTTGTGTGACTTAACAGAAGAACGTTGGCTCACTACTGTATTGCCTTCAAGCACTTTGTTGGGAAGTTCTTGAATTAAATCCACATGGAAACCCAATGCCCCTCTCCACCTTTCCCTTAAGGTGGTTATAAAATGTCAGTAGAAAGTAAAGCTGTTTATTTTACTTAGGGTTGGATTCTGTTAGTAAATGAGTTTCTGGTGGGGCTTATGTGCAAACCACATCTTTCAATCAGATTCTTTACATGACTAAATGTGTATTAACTTGTGCCATAAATATTAATTTAAAATTCAGAAGTTCAGATTCCATCTAAATCCATGCGAATAAGCAGAGATATGCACTGTTTAACAAGTTCTAGATTCACATTCTAGCTCCACTAGCAAAACATTGCCTCACTTTTGTATGTAGCAGGCAAAAAAGACAATAGTGCTGTCTTCCCAATTGGCAGAGTTCCCCACCAGCAGAGATCTATGACCTGGCTTTGACACAGTGGCTTGGAGATCTCTGCAAAGAGAACCAGGCAATCCTGGAAGGATAGTTCTACTTCTGGAATCCAGGAGATGATATGTGCTGAGGCAGAACCTGGCTGCTGAGCCACATCTTCTGGAGTTGGGACAATTTTCAAATATGATGGAACAAGGCAGTGACCTGGGAGGTGCCAGAGTACGAGGATAATGGAAGGTAGATTAAGTTGAGATTATGGTTTCTTTGGGCTGGCCATTAAGGGTTATCTCTTATGAAACTACACGATGTTTCTAGGATGTGGTGGGCAAGAGACCCTCCCTGGACCCTCCAGGCATTCCTTCTACTGATTTCCAGCTATATCCTCTGAAGAACATTCCACAACATGCCATAGGTTGAAAAGCAATAGCTTATGTGTAGGTAAAGCATGAAGATACAGACTTCTGTTGCATTTACCTTTGCATACGACTTGCTTTAATTCTGGCAATATCTTATTGATACAGACAGGAGGCAGAGAAATACTGGGTTGATTAGGGAGGGGTCCCTGGCAGGGGCTCCACCCTCAAGCCTGGACCCGCAGCCCTAAATTAGAACATACGTTCCTGTTTTCCCACCCGAATGTTGCCTTTTCCAAAACCACCCTGGCCTGCCACCCCCCTACCCTGTACCAATTGTACCCATTACAACCCCAAGTTCCACTGGCAGAGGAGCAGAGTGGCAAAGCAGGGAAGGAGAGTAGAGAAAAAGCTTCTGAACATTGAGAGAAGAGGTAGCTGGACATCAGAGACTATGGTCAGAGAAGAGTTCAGCCGGGGACAGCCAGGGGAAGATTATCTTCCCCCTCCATCTCCTTTCCAGTTCCCCATCCCACTGAGAGCCACTTCCATTGGTCAATAAGATCCTCTGCATACACCACCCTTCAATCCATTCGTGTGACCTGATTCTTTCTGGATGCCAGACAAGAATTCCGGATGCACTGGGTGTGGGACCCAAAAAGGCTGTCACACTGACTCTTCACTGAGCTGTTTAAAACTTAAGCCATTTGCAGATAGCAAAGCTAAAAAAAGCACTGTTTGTAACACATGCTCTCTGGGGCTCCAGAGGTCACTAGCAACTCCCAGATGCTGCAGTGGGCCTGCATGGAGTTCATTCCTGCTGGCGCCCAAAGGCACTTGCCCTGGCTTCTGCACCTGCTCACCTGTGTGCTCCCCCTCCCACAAGGTGTTTGAGCTTGGTGACCAAATAAACTAGCTACCCCTGTCGCAAACCCCACAGGGAGTCAAGGGAACTCTCCTGTCTCATTATCTTTTACTAAACTCAGGGCTTAAAGGGAAGGGCAGTGACATCAGCATAAATTGCAGACTGGATGGGAGAAACCACCTACTTTCCTTTCTTTTCATTTCCCTACAGACCTGGACCTGTTGTTCCTACATAAAGCTGTGGAAATCTGTCATTTGTTTTGGAGCTTGGAGGAATGAATGCACACATTCTCTCATTAAAGACAAACAGGATGCCGTTTGGTACCTGTATTTCTGTCTTGCTTAAGTTTCAAAAGTGAGATTCTTGAGTCCAGAAGATGGTATTCAATGGTTCTCCATCTTTTTTATTAGGAGAACCCATTTTACTTTGTTATAAAGTCTCACGATCCTTCATATATGTGTTCTTAAATCTGCATTATTAGTCACTTCCACATCTATAGATCTTTGCAAATACACAGAAAAATAATTAAATGTATCTTTATGAAAGACAATAATATTTAAGGAAATCCTTGCCTTTAGCTTTACTCACCTCTGGTATTAACTCTGCTATTTCCTAGGAGCTTTGGAGCCCATATATTGCTAACCACTGAAGCACTTGAATGAAGATGGCTGCTGGAAGTCATTTGCTCTGCTCTTAAATGCACTAATATTAACTGAATGGGTCTTTTGCTATTGTCTGGGATTGACTCATTAGCATCCTTCTATTCCCTTGGTGTTAAAAACAGAGACTGCTTAGATTATAAAATAAATCCAGGTGAAAACAGACCTGTGATGGATAAGCATGCCTGCAAACCACAGGGATAACTACCATCTTTGTATCGTTAGCTTGCAGGAGAGGAGAAATAGAGTCAACATTCTAAGAAATAAGGCAAAAAATAGGTTACGCATGGTAGTAAAGCTCTCCTTGTTTTTTCTTCTATGGAATGCTCCAAGGCTTATGTTGATACATTTAACTTAAACGGCAAGAATCTATAAAATCTAATGGAAAGAGTAGTGGTTAAGAGAATAGGGTTTGAAGTCACATTTGGGCTTAAATATTTCAATGCTTACCAGCTATATGAACATGGGTAGGTGTAACTCAGACTTTCTCCAAGTCTTGGTTTTATCATCCCTAAAGGAGCAATAATATTTATACCTATAAGTTGTGATTATTAAATAATAAAATTATGTAAAGCCTTAACACAATTGATGGTGCATAGTAGCACTCAAAATTTGCAGTAACACTTGTAAGTACCTTGTGGCAGGTTATGAGAAAGAGATTTAGGGGAATACTACTCAGAGTTTAATTGCTTTTGGGCATTAATCCTTAAAATCGGTTGGCTCTAGCCACACTGTGCAGATTCCCTGTGAGGTTTGGATCTAAGAACTCACATGTACTGTCTGTGACATGGGGACAAACAGGAGCATGCCAGGGCTATGATTAATCTGGAAAATATCACTGTAACTGAAGGAGCAGAGAGAACAGTGGAGGATGGTGGAGACACTGGGAGAAAC
Source organism: Pongo pygmaeus (assembly GCF_028885625.2). Taxonomy (NCBI): domain Eukaryota; kingdom Metazoa; phylum Chordata; class Mammalia; order Primates; family Hominidae; genus Pongo; species Pongo pygmaeus. Next base: position 142,326,364 of record NC_072373.2, on the reverse strand, counting down.
ATGGGAGGAAAAGAAAAGAAATAAACAAGTAAGAGAAAATAAAAGAAGGAAGTGTGATCCAGAAACAAAAATTGGCATACAGCTGAAGGACACTGGGGGAGCTGAGTAAGTATTTCAAATCCTTGTGGCAGGACATTAAGTTGAGAAAGCTCATAAGCCTAGGAATCTGCAAGTGAGTTGATATCAGTGAAGTCTCTAGTATTTGCACTGCCATTGGGAGCTGGGGCAGAGATTTTTTTTCTTCTTTTTGTCTTTTATGCAGTTATGCCTCATATTTAGGCCTCCAGTTTTTACAGAGTTTTTTTTACCCTCCCCCCCACCAGAGTTTTGGCATTACCACTTAGTAAAAATAATACCATTACCAAGAGTAATAATATTGATAACTAATACTAATTAGGTTCTTGCTATGTGCCAGGCTTGCAAACATGCATTAGCCCACGTAATCTTCATGACACCTCTATGAAGCAGGTAATATCGTATTATTGCCATTTTACAGATGAGAAGACTATGGCTTAAGGAGATTATGTAACTTGTCTGAGGTAATACAGACAGTAAACGGCAGAGCTCAGATAAAATTAGAGCTTTTGCACTCTAGAGTTACTAAACAGGGTTGCTATGTATAGCTGCACAAGTTGTGCACTGTACAATTCATAGGCTTGGTTTCATTCAGAAGATGAGGTGAATGTGGCAACCTTGGCACTGTGTAATGTAGAGGCCCCAGTTCTTAATCTTCACTCTGTAACTCAAATTTAGTGCCCCCAACTTCTTCCTTTAAATGAACCTTATGTCTTCGTATCTTCAATTCGAAGAGGGCTCTTTAGCCTCTAATGTTTTTTATATGTATTTCACAAAAACAGTAACTCATGTCTGTAAACATGTTTCTGATATAGGCAATAGCTAAACAAGACAAGATCACCACCAAAGGTCCCACTTAAGATAAACGGATGTTAATCAAATATCTTTGAATAATGTCTAGACTCTGCTAGTCTAAACCAGTCTCTTCTAAGGTTGGAATCCTGTGTTAATTTAGAGAGGAAGAAAAGATCTTTTTCAACCAATCCTTAACATTGAGGACCACCATTACCAAACCAAAAGACCATATCACCTTTGTCTAAATGGTTTTGATCTGTTATAACTAATAGTATTCAATGTTCACTAACTATCCAGGTAAATGAAAATTTGCTTTAGAGTAAAACAATATCAATCTTTCCAAATCCTGGGGGTAGGATGGTTTGTTGCACATGGAAGCCAAGCTTCAGATCCCAGGAATCTGGTTGAAGTTTGGAAATGTTCGACAAGCAAATATTTTTTACACAGTCAAAAAAAAAAAAAAAAAGAGCCTGGTACGGACGTTAGAGGCTACAGTGATAGATTTACTGCCTAGTAAATTGATCAAGAGAACAGAAGCACCAGCCATTTCCCTACAAGACCAGCAGAATCTAGAAGTGAGTTGGTATTTGATATGAACATAATCACTTGCAGAAACAACCAAAGCTATTTTTGAATTATTCAACTCTGATAACAGTAAGCTTTCTACCTGCTACTTTTCTGCATTTTCTTCTATAACAACTTCTTCCATCCTCTTATACTGCATCTGCTTTGTCCCCTTTCCTCTTACAGCTCACATGTCCTTTCTTTACACACATGTGTCATCTGCTTCTCAAGCTCCACAGTATTTCTTTTCTTCAGAAATTCTAGAGAGTATTATTTTCCCATTAGAGCAGAACACCAGGACACTGAGAACAGTTTAATATTCCAAGATTCCATAAACAGTCTGAGTGATTGCTCAGATTTAAACGACCTCACACATAATTTTAGCAAATGGAGATGCATTAAATGGCTCCAACAGGTGTACGATTAAAAAAAGAATGTCAAATTTTTGTGGAAATTAATACTGGATTATAGGCTCTACTATTACTGCTTAGCAGCAAATGGTTCAAGTAGTATAATAATATAGGAGACTTATGGAGCCAATTAATCCATTAGAGGAAAATTCCATTTATTTAAAAAATAAAGTGAGTTTTAGCTTAAAAAGGAACTGCAGACAACAATTCTAAGTGGAATTCATCTTTGCAAGTTACATACTGTTTTGTAGATAATTTGAAATCCAGTTATGGAAGGCAAAGTAGGGTACTGAGAAAACATAATTGCTATTTTTAATAAAATATGATTTTTGAGGTACACTAAAACTTTACGTCAATGACACTAATTATTTTGGCATCTTATTGGCAGTCGCAATTGGACAAAATGTGGAAGTGTATAAGTGCAAAAGAAGTTCCTGGCTTCATTTCCTCATCCTTACATACTTCAGGGTTTTATTTATGGCTAAATTGAAGCTGGATGTCAAATCTGGGCCCCTCAGAACAAAATCTTAATAATTAACTGGCAAAACTGAACATGATCGCTTCTGACACACCTACACTGGTAATTATTGCTTTGAGGCCATTTACTAATGAAATTAATGTATTCATTGCCCTAACAAATTAGCATAACTCATACATAATGCCCCACATTTCAAAACCTCGCTAGAAAAACAACACTTAGTACAGCAGAATGAAATGGCAAGGGCATTACATGGAGACAGTGTTCACTGAATTACTACATGTTAAAAACCACAATAGTTAAGTGTTCGTTACAATGCAAAATGTAAACACAATGTGGGTATTAAAGCCATTAATAGTGTAGTCAAGAGTGTACAATTGATGATTATCTTTGCACTTCAAATAAGCAGATATTATAATAGCAGTAACCATGGAATCTAATTAAATGTCTACTTTTAGAGCTACAAAGTATGAAAAGAATGCTCCCAAGACAGCCTCTTCTTCCCTACCACATTGATAAAGAATATTGTGCAGCTGTTGTCACTTTTCTACATTTCTTATTAAATGAACTCAATGGCACACTCATTAAATACTGGCCCTTACCCTAGCAGCAAGAGGGTTAAAAAAAGGAGAGTAAACAGTTTTAGTTTCTACATGTTATCTTTAAAGGGGAAAAACGTGAAACTATCCTTATCTGAGCTTAATGATTTAATCACCTCCTTAATGTATAAGGAGGTGATTTTGCTTTTATTCTCTATGTACTTTTCACTTTAAATGACCAAGAATAACTCTAAGTCAAGTGAGACAGTAAGAAGATAAAGCAAAAAAAAGAAGACTCTAAACTACATTATGTTTTCTTTGGCAAACTGTAACCTAAAGACATCTTCCCAAACATACATGTATAGCAAAAGGTGGTGGTGGATGTTTTTAACATCCTTGCCTTACACCTACTTTAAGAGAATTATGCCCTAAAATAACCACATGCTCAATTGTGATAGTGCTTGACACCAGTGTGCCATGCACACACAGAAGAGTCAGCAATTGGCCGGGCACGGCGGCTCACGCCTGCAATCCCAGCACTTTGGGAGGCCAAGGCAGGCGGATCACGAGGTCAGGAGATCGAGACCATCCTGGCTAACACGGTGAAACCCCGTCTGTACTAAAAATACAAAAATTAGCCAGGTGTGGTGGCAGGCACCTGTAGTCCCAGCTACTTGGAAGGCTGAGGCAGGAGAATGGTGTGAACCCGGGAGGCGGAGCTTGCAGTGAGCCAAGATTGAGCCACTGCACTCCAGCCTGGGCGACAGAGCAATACTCCATCTCAAAAAAAAAAAAAAAGAGTCAGCAATTACTGGAGACTTGAGGTATGTATTTGACTTATGCTTGATATAACATGTATTATGAAAAAAATTGCGTTTACAGCATCCTCCAATTCACAAATGTTGGCCTCTATTCAGTACCTACAAATATGTATTGCATCAAAATTCAAGGCATAATGACTGAGACAATTCATACGATTGATTAAAATTGGAAACTTAAATTTTTATGGATAGAAGTGAGCTTGGCCATCATCTAATCCAGCTCTGTCACTTTGTCGGTTGGGAAGTAAACATTTTTTTTTTTTGAGCATTTGAGCAACTTGTCTAAGGTATCATAGTAGATTTAGTCAGTTAAAGTCTCTGGCTTTTCTGACCTTAATTCCAGAGCTCCTTTCATTACATTGCAGAGAGAGTGAATGGATGAGCACTCAGAAAAGAAACTGTAGGTGTCCCTTTGCTTTGTTAATGAGAAAAATAACTGACAAGTATATCTTAAAACCAAGGACTTTTGCAGTTTCATTAAAGCCTCCTAGAAATATGTTTTAAATAAGGTTAAGCCTGAAATGCTATAAACCCTGAAATGTATGCAAGCACTTCAGCCATAAGGAATCCATGCCTTTGAAATCCAGACTCCAACCCCGACTTCTGTGTCTCCCCATATCATTCTAAGGAGGCTTAAATAACTTCCTTCATCAAATACATACAGGGAGTTGATGTGACAGCAAAAGAGTTGGAAAAAGGGAAAATCCTGTTTAGTTATTTATTAACTGGGTCTATCACAATGGAAAAGATGAATTGCAATTAAATTGACTTAAATCACACACACACATACTCACATGTATGCAGTATACTTCTATATTTATATTTATATGTGTGTGTTTGTGCAAGCAGAGACCACTCCTGAAGGTTGCTCATAAACAGATTCTTGTGAAAATCAAATCAAACAGAAATAGAATGAAGACTACATGGTGAGAGTATTACATTTCTGTTAGATACACTACATAATTGCCATTTAGTCTATGGACTGGTTTCTATTTAGTTTATACACAAGAGGTCTTGTGCTTTTATAATTGTCACAGCTCTCTTTGATTATGGCTATGATTTACTATTGTGTGTCTATTCCTATTCGCTTCACCCTTGACCCCTCCCTCCCTCCCTCCCTTCCTCCCTCCCTCCCTTCCTCCCTTCCTTCCTTCCTCTCTTCCCTCCTCTCTTCCTTCCTGCCTTCCTTGCTTCCTTCTTTCCTCTCCTTTCTTTGAAGTTATTTTCAGAACCCTGTATATCACACTGAATATCCTATAAAAGTGGCCAGTCTGGAGACTGGTGATGTTAAAGACTTTTAGCTCATTACCCTGCACCAGTGACTTCTTTACTGCCTTATTTGTGGCACACCTTGCTGAGATGGAGATGGTGAGAAGTTTGGAGATGGGCCATGTCTAACTCTGTATTCTTTCGATTCCCTTCTAAGGCTTTTCCCTTCTGAGGGAAAAACATTAATAAGACAACATAACATATACCAACAAGCACATTTAGGTATGCATTGAGGCCCATGAGTGGTAAAGGCAGCTCTGATGAGGGTCTTTGCTGCATTTACAGAAGACAAGTGAGGAAGGCCTTGTGACAGATATGAAAACCTAAGTGTAACAAATGTGCTTTTTATGTATAGAATATGGACTTGCACCAAATGAAATGTTGGCTAAAGTTCAGTTCTAAGAATATTTTGATGCTCTAAGAATATTTTAGGTTCAGTCAATTTAGAAAACATGTAGATTTGATACTAGTTTTAACTTAGAGCCTATACTACTATTAATAAAAAAAAAACAACAGTAGTAATAGCTACCAGAGCATTGAGCAGTATGTGCTAGACAACATGTGCTAAGAATTTTGCAGACATTATCTCATATAATCCTCAACTAAATACTATGAGGCAGGTTTTATTATTAGTATTATCCTCATTTTAACTCTCTGAGGATAAGATAATTTTAATATTAATATTAATAATAAAGATAATTATGATGCTAAGAATAAGAATAGTTCATATTTATGGATCATTTGCCTCCTATATGATAAGTCCTGTTCTACATGTTTACATTTACATTTATGTAATCTTTACAGCAACACAATAAACTAGGATTATTATCCCCCCCGTTTAATAGAAGAGGAAACTAAAGAACAGGGAAAGTAAGTGATTAGCTAAAGGACACACATCTGGTAAGTGGTGAAGTCAAGTGAACCTTGTTAGCCTGACTCTATAGTTCCTGCTTCTAACTGTAATACTCACTACCTCAAATTACTTGCTTAGATAAACACAACAAAGCTAAGATTTGGAGGTAAGTCTGTCTGACTACTATATTCTGTTTGTTTAAACACCAAGCTCTGTTCTGCCTCAGGCCTTTGCTCTTGTTTTTTTCTCTGCGCCATGCTCTGTTCCCCTGCCTATCTCTGAGGCTGACTGCAGTCCCAGACTGATCTGGCCCTTTCTCAGTGAGGTCTTCTTGGAATGCCTAAGTATGTCGCTCAGATATTCATCATCACACCAACGTTGTGACATTTATTACTATATATGTGTGTTACTATGTCTTTACTCGTTTATTGACATTTTATTGTCTGACTCCCCAGTGCTAAGCTCCATGAAGGCAAGAACTGTGACCATTTTCTTCACCAATGTACATCAGGGCATCTCTTAATGCTCTGCAGAGAGTGGAGGCTCAAAAGTGCTTGCTGAGGGAAAGAATAAGTGAATAAACCTAACCACTGTTTTACAACTACAGCTAGAATTGGTTCACTATGTGAACCAGCTGGATGATGATGAGTATTTTAGATCACGGCAGTGTTTTAAGAAAAACAGATACTGTTTGCCTCAGGGTTAAGCAGGTTTCACTCTAGCATTGTGGTTTTATTTAAGTTCTGTTATCAAAAGCTTTATGAGAAGAAAGATGCTAAAGGATATAACTTTACACCCTACTCTTACAGGTATTTTTGTTGACTTTTTTTGTTCCAAAATGGCTGCTTTTTCTAACCATTTGGAGTTTTAAAAGTTGCATTTTGATTGGAACTTGCATTTTTCTATAAGATAATAGCATGGTGCTGCTTGGGCTAGAATTGCAGGGTTGACCATTAGAAGGAGGAACTATTTCTTAGAAATTCACTAAAGAAGAATTTGAACAATTTGTCATCTTTTCCTTAATTTCTATGACAATAAGATATTCTATCACTTACAACTTGTGTTCTAGTTCTCTCTTTAGAGTTCATGTGTCTGTACCACATTGAGAGAAAGTGACTTTAGCTTCCGTGTGGGTCTGGGTAGGTGTGAAGATGATACCAAAAGAAAATTTATTTAATGTGGTCGTTGCTCCTTCTAATTTGAGGCAGTGGCAGATAGAGGGAAGAAGAGGAAGATGAGACTCTGGGGCTGAAGTCCATCCTTAAATCACACCAGAACTAAGAGTTTTTAGATTGCATAGAGGACACAGGAAAGAAGAAGGTAAGTAGGCTATAGGGGTAGGTTAAAAAAGGTACTTCGGCTATTTAAACAAAAAAAAAAAAAAGAGAGAGAGAGAGAGAGGAAGAAAGAAAGAAATTAGACAGTGATCTAGATATCTTGGCATAGGAATTAAAGACTTGGGAGCACTTTTACCTCAGGAATGGCCCTCCCAACCCTCACTACTGCTTATTAAGCACTTACTATGTGCCAGCCACTACGAAATATTAGACATAGCTTAACTCACTAAATCCTCAAGTCAAGTAGTTCTCATTACCTCCATTTTATGGATTAGTAAATTGAGGCATAAGGAGTTAAGTAACTTGCCCAGGGCACTCAACAATTAAACGCCAGATCTAGGATTCAAAATCCAGTCTGACTACCACTCAAATCCTTGCCTCCCAGGATTCTACACTCTTTCTTGGAAATTATTTCCCCACGAAATTTTAGCCAGAGTTCTTAGTTAAGAAATGTCCCCATTTTGAAAGCTAGGTAGAGGCTGGCAGAGGAAGAAGCCATTTTCCTTCAATCAAACATGGCTACCTGCAACCCGGTTGGATTTTGACAGAGAGAGGTAGAGAGAATGTGAGTTGTATGATTGTTTGTTTAAAAATGGTATATGAGGCCAGGCGCAGTGGCTCAAGCCTGTAACCCCAGCACTTTGGAAGGCCGAGGCGGGCAGATCACGAGGTCAGGAGATGGAGACCATCCTGGCTAACACAGTGAAACCCTGTCTCTACTAAAAATACAAAAAAATTGCCAGGTGTGGTGGCGGGTGCCTGTAGTCCCAGCTACTCGGGAGGCTGAGGCAGGAGAAAGGTGTGAACCCAGGAGGCGGAGCTTGCAGTGAGCCAAGACGGCGCCACTGCACTCCAGCCTGGGCGACAGAGCAAGACTCTGTCTCAAAAAGAAAAGTATATGAAAGTGTGCTGATAGGGGAAAAAAAGATTTGAAAAATAAATAAAATGTTATCTGTTTATTTATTTATTTATTTTTGAGACACAGTCTCCTGTCTCCCAGGCTGCAGTGCAGTAGCACCATTTTGGCTCACTGGAACCTCGGCCTCCCAGGTTCAAGCAATTATCCTGCCTCAGCCTCCTGGGTAACTGGGATTACAGGCACGTGCCACCACGTCCAACTAGTTTTTGTATTTTTAGTAGAGATGAGGTTTTGCCATGTTGACCAGGCTGTTCTCGAACTTCTGACCTCAGGTGATCCACCCACCTCGGCATCCCGAAGTGTTGGGATTACAGGCGTGAGCCACTATGTCCAGCTGAGAAATATAATTGTATCTGTTTCATAAAATAGCACAAAAATTGAGGGGCGGGGGGAAACATGTCATTGTCCAAACCCACAACACATACAACATCAAGAGTGAACCCTAACGTAAACTATAGACTTTGAGTGATTATGATGTGCCACTGTGAGTTCATCAGCTGTAACAAGTGTACCACTTTAGTGGGGGATGTTGATAATGGGGGAAGCTATGCATTTGTGGGGGGAAGGGGTATATGCGAAATCTCTATACATTTTTCCCATTTTGCTGTAAACCTAAAAGTGTTCTGAAAAAAAAAAAGTCTTTAAAAACAAAACACAATACTCCAAATGATCCAAAAATTAAGAAGACCAGGTAAGGAGGGAGCCTAGTGAAGTTCTATAAGGCACAAGTCATTGTTGTAGCCGTTTAAATCTGTGGTTCAAGTAATGATCCCGGAATATAATGTCAAAGAGTAACAGCCTAATGTAACAAAATTATCCTATAAGGTGGGTAGCAATCCTGTCCACTAGGCCTATGCTTATAAAGGGGGATGTGTGGGGTCTTATATCCATTGGGGCACACACATAGATGTGTGCACAGATCCATTGAGCTGTAATATTTGATATTTTAGAATCAGGTGATCACAATTCCAAAATATTGTGGCCAAAACTGTTGTCTAGGATACAGAATTTTTTAACACAAGTCTCTGGGATAAATGATCTCTGAGAATTCCCTGGTGGCATCTATTTTCTATGGACTTAAATTCTGTATGTGTCTGTTTGCATGGTGAGGAAGGTTAACTAGGTGGCTCGTGATTAAGGATCAACCTTAGCTTATCGCCACTCTGCCTAATGGGTAGGCAGGATGGACTGGGGAAATTTTCTAAGCCTCACCTGAGGTTGGGGAAGAGACTCCAGTGCCCTGAATTGGGTGTTTGTGGTTGCCTAGATTCAGTGAATGTTCCTAGACCTCTCAGTCTCACATTCTTACTCACAGCAGTGAGTAAACATCTGGTTCTCCCAGGGACTCCATGGTTTTGTCAGGCCAGAGCCTGAAGGAATGCCACATTGTGAGGGTCAAGTGCTGAGAACCTAGAGACTGGAAAAAGACCCAGATTGGTGAAACTTATGAGAAACATTATTAAGAGGCAATCAATCTTCTTCTGGTGACATTCTGGCAGGAGTACAGGGCTGCTGAGTATGATCACCGGAGGGGTTAGCGCTGGGACAGCCAATGTGGGCGTCCGCCTCCCCTTGCAACAAAAGGGTGAGCTGTCGGGAGAAGGAACTTTGGGTGACCTCAAGGAGCGACGCATGCGGCCTGCCCTAGGACACCCGTGAGAACGTTCTCTGTTATGTTTATAAACTTTACAAAGTTATGCTCACAGTTATATAACCCCTATGTGGTGCCATAGTTAATGAAGTGCTGGAAGTTAGAAAAATAATGATGATGTTGTTTTGCCCGTGCTAGGCTTTACCATATACAGGTTAAAGTCAGTGCTAATTTGCTGGTGTGACACAGGATGCAATCTCTCTGGCACTAGCCACAGGTCAAGTCAATCTTCTAGTTCAGGAAACTTGTAGAAATCAAATTAACATACAACCACATTAAATTCATTTCAAAGAAGAAATGCTAATGAGTGACTGAGATTTGTGGCCTCATACAAAAGCAGAGCAAGATCATCTCATAAAAATAGCGACAATAATAATAATTTGTTGACTCCATAGTTTATCCTTGTTTTTATTTTTTATACATCAATCTGTGATACCAAATACCATTTTGAAAAATACCGCCACTCCATCTCTCCCTCCCCTGGCTGCTGCATAACTTCCCTGTTTAGAAAGGATGCATCAGCCTCTTGGATAGCTTTTGAATTCTTAACTTTTTAATAAAATAATAAGTAAAAATCTATAGAATAAAACGTGAGTGCTTTTCCTCTTTATAGCCATCTCCTACCATACCACCACACATGCCCACAATACCTAAGTATTGCCTTGCAGATGGTAGGCACTCAATAAATGTTGGTTGAGTAAATGCAACAAATCAGCACAACCATTTGTGGATAAAAGATCACTCTTTAATCTGAAGTAGAACCTGGAGGTGCAAGTCAATATTTAATTAAAGGACTAATAGTTGTGTTAAACCTAGTGAATTGTTATATCTACAAATGTCATAATGTTTCTCTCTTAAGAGATCACCGAGGGACTTTGAGGTCCAAAGAAGTACTCAGGTCAGTAAAGTATTTGGAGAACTATAAAAATCTCAGTGTCAGTTGGATGAATAAAACATTGTATAAAGTAATAAATGCCTATAGCCATTTCCTTACATTAAAATATTCCATTTTATAAACACATTGGGAGGAAAACAATATAATGTGATATTCAAACATATTAAAGATAACAATATACTCTTTTTTTAGTTTTCTCAGAGGACAAAGTATTTACTAAAATCATTTTAGGGGTTAGTTTAAATATTGAAATTACAACATTTAAAATATTTACAGTATTTATTAACATTTTTAAGAGGCAGTATTTAAGAATTTTGATTTTTTTCATCAGGCTTCTATGTAGATACTTCAACTCTAGGCAAATTCCTCAAAACAGAAAAAGTGAAATAAACTTTTTTTTTTTTTAAATGAGATATACAAGACTGGTTACAAGATGAATAAAACTCATAAAAAGGAAATAAAACAACCAAATATCAAATTGAACAAGATAAGAATTATGATGTTATTTCACCTTTTATCATCTCAGATATGAAAATTTTAAAATCCTCCAATTTTCCTTTGAAAGAAAAATAAGCATATAAAATGTCAACAAGGCTTCTCTTAAATTTTTAACAGACTCATAAAAAAGTAAACTGCAAAAAAACTTGAGAAACATTTTGCATATGATTACCATAAAGTTGTTTCACTTCCGGAAAACTCAGAATAGTACTGCACATGTTCTGTACAGCATAGCATAGGGGAGAGTGCCAAGGAAGAGAACTGCACATTTCAGAGTTCTATCAAAAATAATGTTTTATATTATTATAATTGAGTATCTCCTTAGATTTTCAAGCCATAAGTTTTGTGGAAACTACCACTACACCCTGAAAGAGAATGGTGGCGTTTTTCATAACATTTCATGTCCAATTTCCTCCAATGGTATGTGTCTTGCTAACTTCTCTGGTGTTTTGGGACAGTGGATGGCCTATTAGTTTTCCATATGTGGGTGGAGCTGTGCTCCCACCAGAATAAACAGCATGACTTTCTCCTGGTACAAACGCAGAGTTGATTAATTGGGAGGGAACAGAATCCAGGTTCAAATCAAACGTAGGAGGCTAGAGGCTTATCTATCTTTTTCTATCAACCTGCAATAGCCTGCTATTTTATTTAGCCCACTCCTCAAAACCTCTTCGAGAAAATCTATTTCTACTTTTCTGAGTAAAATGGTGCGTGAACAGAGGCAAGACGCAAGTCTAAAAGCAAAACCAGATAAAGCCTTTTTACCCCAGGAAACACTAAACCAACACCCTTTCCTCCCTTCAGTCCCACAAAATATCCTCATTGCTCAGATTTAAACATGTCTTTCTTACAAATATTTTGGCTGTTTCCTGTGACTTACATGTGAATGACTCAAATGGCAACCATGTATTCTGTAAATCTCATGTAATTCTCCACAGCTTTAGTAAATGTTAAATATGATTAATTCACCAATTGGGAAATTCTTATGGTTAGGAATAATTATTACAGTTATTTCATCTGTGAGCCATTATTTTACTTCTGAAAGTCCGACACAGGGTTATTTTCTTGTGCAGGAAACCAGGATTTTGCCTTAGAAAGATGACTCCTGTTTGCCTGCCACCCATTCAGGCTGTGCTGATAGCCTGTTATTCACCATAAATGACTTCAGACACATCACAGTCTCTTAGAGGATGAGGAGGGCTCTATTCCGAGTGCTGCATGGAGCTAGCGAGAATAATTAAATGATTTACTCTCAGCTGTGGAAAACACCCAATTAGAAAAAGATAAGAAAATGTTAAGAAACAGTATCTTTTAGTGAAAATTAGAGGTAAAGGAAAATGTCAAAGAATATTCTTCACCAAAACAGTCAAGAGACAGAAGTGGCTGTATATAACTATGACCGGCCCTGCTCTCTGGCTAATAATGACCTCCTGTATTCAGCATATAAACAATGTTCACAGATACAGTACATTAGCTATACTGTACCTCCAGCCAATTACTTACCCAGAATACAATGTCTTTCACATGTGAACTTGTGGGTCATAAATCATTTGTTTCCCTTTAATTGAGCTCATCTTTGAACAAATCATGGCAAGAAGAATAGCTGTGTTTCTCACCTCGGAAGTATGACTCTCCATCTTGTTCTCTCATCCTGATCAGAACCCTATTAAAATAATTTGGTTTTGGTAGGAAAGCAACTTTAAACATTATGTAGACCAGAAAAACATTAGTATTCCTCCTGCTTTCCCCCATGCAAGCAGAAGATGAAAATGACAGTTAAAAGGTGAATGAAAAGTGTATCCTGTACTATTTTAAAATCTGGTTCACATTTGATAATTGGCATCATCTTTTCATTTATATTTGTCATTTTATGAAAACAATCTTTAGGAGTCTTCTAGTCAAGAAAGCAATCCTTGAAAATGCCCTGGACAATGAGTTCACAGTGGCACTCAGGCTTAGGATCCTCTTTGAACCCTCAGAAATATTCAAGGTTCATGGTGTTGCACCATCATCCTGAAAATAAGAGGCAAATCAGTGTATTCTAGGAACAAGATCTCCAAAAATAAAGACAAGGTGTACTTGAAGGAGGCATGTTCGGGAACTGACGTTTCCTTCTAACTCTACAACCTTGTAATGAGCTGGACCTTACCGCAAATAGAAAAAGAGAGCTACCACCTGAGATGAAGATAGATAAAGGGCACCTCAAGAGTGAGCTACATACAGAAGACTTAAATGAATGCAGTTCAACTGCAAACATCTGCAATAGTTGGAGGGTATGATTTTTCTTCTTGGGGGAAATATGCTTTTTTTAAAATCTCAATGCAGAAGTGTGAATCATCACACAATTTTTTTGAAGTGCATATAGAACCTAACATTTTTTTCATAAATTAAACATGTTAAAGAGATAAACTTTAATATTGCAAATCAATGTATATCTTGAAAAGCACCCATTTTTCTTGTGGACATCTTGAATTCACAACTGCTTTTACAGTTTTTTGTTTGATAATCTTTGAGAACTGAACTTTATTTTATGAAAAGTATTTTTGTATGAATATTACTAATTATTTGATTAAATAGCCTCTGTGTTTAAATAGCATAATTAAAAATTTCGAACAAAATAACTATATTTTGCCTTCTCAACATCTGCACATACGTACATGCGTATATGCATACATAAACACATTGTATAACACATTAAACAAATAAATTATTCTAGAATATTGTAATTATTTTAGGGCCATTTAATGCACCCCAATGGAAAAAGATCTCTCCGTCTTTTATATATTATAAAGATCTTTACAATATTAATTGTCTGAGTTCTCATGACTTTGAGCCCACAGTCTGCCATTAGTGTTATTCGTGTAGATGACTGGTTGCCACAGAAAACCATAAGCTCTCAGAAGTCCTCTTTATTAAGATCACCACAGTTTTTAGACCTCAACCACAGAACAGCAATTAATAATGTGTGATAAATGAATAAATTAATGTAGATAACTTTTTTCTTCCAAGGGCTATCATATTAATCTCAGAATTTCCTTAATGGCATTTAGTTTCTATATATCAAACTGAAGTTTTAAAAATGAATAGTAGATAAAAAAACTGTAGCCAAAATGGAGAAGTCTGGTATAACTAAAAGCACCATTCCAAATATGAGGCAATTTTAATCTATATCAAGACTGACTGCTAATTTATTTTTTAGTTATGTTTCTATCAAAAAATGGAATCTGGGCTAGGCACGGTGGCTCACGCCTGTAATCCCAGCACTTTTGGAGGCTGAGGTGAGTGGATCACGAGGTCAGGAGATTGAGACCATCCTGGCTAACACGGTGAAACCCTGTCTCTACTAAAAATAGAAAAAAAATTAGCCAGGCATGGTGGCGGGCACCTGCAGTCACAGCTACTCAGGAGGCTGAGGCAGGAGAATGGCATGAACCCGGGAGGCAGAGCTTGCAGTGAGCAGAGATCGCACTATAGGACTCCAGCCTGGGCAATAGAGTGAGACTCTGTCTCAATAAAAAAAAATAAAAATAAGAAGGAACCTGAAGGCTAGGCTTGGTGGCTCATGCCTGTAATCCCAGTACTTTCAGAGGCTGAGACAATAGGATCTCTCAAGGCCAGGAATTCAAAACCAGCCTGGGCAACATGGCAAGATGTTTTCTCTACAAAAAATATGGAAATTAGCCAGGTGTGGTGTTGTGTGTCTATGGTACCAGCAACTCAGAAGGCTGAAGTGGGAGGATCGCTTGTGCCCCAGAGGTCAAGACTGCAGTGAGCTGTGATCGCCACTGTACTCCAGTTTGGCCGACAAAGCGAGACCTTCTCTCAAAAAAAAAAAAAAAAAAAAAAGAACCTGAATGTTCCCAAGGGAGAGAATTGTTAAATGAACTAAGATGTGCTCATATAATTAAATATATCATACCAATTACAAACTTTCTTCTGAGGAATTTTTAATGACTTGGGAAAAGTTTATGTTATGTCTTGTGGGGGAAAAAGCAGAATGTGAAATTGAATATATAGCTCTATTGCAATTTTGTAATAAAGAAGGAGGAGAAAAAGAAGGAGAAGGGGGAAAACACATATAATTGCAAACTCTATGTAGGAACATTTGGGGGTGAGTTTTATTCTTTATATATTTCTGCAGTTCCTAAAATGTCTATAATAAGCATATAATAGTTTTATAATTGAAGAGTTACAAAACTATGAGGAAGAGGGCGGATCTGAATGAAAAAGAAAGCAAAAGAAGAAAAATCTACTTTTCAATAGGGGAACTCCAAAGGAACCAAGACAGCAAATGTAGCAAATGTCGAGACCATAGCAATAAAGGTGCTCCAAATGGATTGAAAAAGTGAAAAACTTTTTAGCTTTCTCTCTCCCAGTTACTACCAAACATCCTCTAGTTCAAGAGGCACATTTTAGCATTAACAGGAAAACATTCTGAAATTGAACGGCCTACATTTCCTTTTCTTGTTTTCATCCAAAATCTATTAGTAGACTTTACAATAGCTTCTTGTAAGAGTTGATATTTTATAAATCTGAATTGTCAAATATAATTTTCAATTCTCTCTTTGCTCCTCTTCCTTCCTTTCTTCCTCCCTCCCCTCCCTCCCCTCCCTCTCCCCTTTCCTCCCTTCTTTCCTTCTTTCCTCCCTTCTTTGTTTCCTTCATTTGTTCTTTGCAACATGATTAAATGCCTACTGTGTACCAGTTACCATGCATGGGTCAAGTGGTATAGTGTGAATGTGACATGTCCTATTTCTCAAAGAGCTAACAGTCCGGTGAGGAGCAGATGGTGTTAGGAAGACAGGATGTTTTAATAAAGTGTGAGAACACTGCTATAGGGTAGATGACACAGGGAGCTGTGGAGGCATGTAGGAAGACATCAAACCCAGAGAAGGCTTCCCAGAATGACCCTGGAGCAGAGACCTGAAAGATGAATGGGAATTTGTGAGGGGAGAGGCAGCAAAGTGGAGAGTGTCCCAATAAGAGTGAAATATATATTCAGAGGCCTAGTGTGGGAGTAGACGGATGCATAGGAAGGAGGAGAGAGGGAAACAGACAGAAACAGAGGAAAAGAAAGAGACAGCAGAGAGACAGGGAAAAAATAAAGAAAGCCAGAGAAGAGAGTGTGAAAGAGTTGGGAAAGGCACAAAGAGAGATGGACAGGGTGACAGAGAGAGACACAGAGAAGCAGACCACAAGAGCAAGTCTGGGGGAACAGAAAGCACTTCAGCCTAACCTGGGTACAGATTTTAAGCTGAAGAATGTCAAGGGCTGGGGCTGGCAAGGGAAGCAAAGACCAGAGTATGTCAATGGCTTTAGGCTGTGTGTGCTGTGTTAAGGATTTTGAGCTGAATCCTGATGGATTGAGGTATAGGGTGAGAGTTTTAAGTATGGCGTGGTTTGGTTTCAGAAGGATTACACTGAATCTTGTGTGGAGAATGAATTGCTTTTAGGTCCCTAATCATCATGCATCTTTTTCAATTTGTCCTTTTTATTCAGACCCTGGGGATCCTACTTGGTCTTCCAGGCTCCCCTAATCTTCATTCTTCTAGTTAGTTAGATTTATTCACTTCTCTCACATCTTTGCCTGTACTTGAAATGTGACACAGCTCTATTTTGCTTGTGTCTGCCCTGGGAACAGTGTGGACTTGGCTCAGGCAGAACAGACTGCCTCTCTGTTCTACCACTTACTTACTAGGTGGCATTGGACTAATTTTTAACACTCATAAAAATCTCAGTTTTCTCATCAGAATCAGTACCAATCTCATATAGTTTTTGTGGGAATTGGTTGGAGAGCTCTATATTAAATGCTTGGCCTGCGGTGGATGCTCAGTGCTCATGACCCCTTCCTCCCGTGATTAATTCATCTCCATGGCATCCAGTGAAATGGCTGCACAAAATAATTACCAAAGGAACAGTTGCTAAGTGAATGAAGACAATGTTTAATGGACTAAAATCTTCCAAGTCAGATATTTTTCCTTTGTTACTTTTGGACACATGTTTATCTGATTTTATTGAAATTCTTCTTAATAGTGGATGCTGTGATACCCCTCACAGACCCTCCTTCAGGACTGCTGCTGTGAGTTGCCAGCACTGCCAGCAGACAGCCCTCAGCTACAGCCCTCTAATGCAAGTGGCTGAGCTGCCGAGATTCACTGCACCCTGGTCATGCCCATTTCCAGTCCTTGTAGAGAAGAAAGGGTGGTTCCTTCACCCAACTCTGCATACTTCCTTCCCTTCACTTCCAGAGCGCTGATCCCCTATAAACTGTGCACTTGTCCTCGTCTCAGAGGGCAATCTCTGGGAAAATATATCTGATACCTCTGAAGTCGAATTTTCAAAATCCACCTTTTTCTTTATAAAGATGCCTTTAAGACGCCTTAGAATGACATGAGTATTTGTAAGTCATTGGCTATGTTTATTAAGCTTCCTGTAATGCAGGAAACATGACTATGACTGTTTCATGGTGTGCTCTTGTGAAACAGCAATTTTTCAGTGAATCCCCCTACTTCCCAGCTCCCCAGGGACAAATAAAACTTTCCTAGTCAGTGTTGGATGTAGGCAGATTCCAAGGGAACAGTTTTTCCCTATAATTTAAAATAGTATAATTTATAATATGAAATTAAAAACAACATAAATTAGTAATTCAATCCCAGCATTCCAATTTAATGAACTATAAGTTTTATTGCATTATTGTTTTGTTCCACTGGACCAATTTTTTGGTGTATGAATAGAAAGTTCTTCTTTATTAATAAGTAAGTATATAAAAAAATTAAAGGTGCCTCTCTGCAATTATGTTGATGTCTCCTAGGAGTGCAAATTCAATAATTTAAAATATTATTTTCTTAGCATATTCACAGCCACAGTAGATAAGAGGGTAAAATTTGTGTCTCTTTAGTTTAAACTCCTTTTAAGTGCAGTGTAGCAAAGCAGTTGTTCCCCAGTGGCAAATGAGAAGCACTTACCGGGAAAATTGTTATTGAATTAAGCTGCATAAAGTGTAAATAAAGGACATTTTTGACATCCAAAGAGTGACCAATGGTCAGGGATGTGTAACACCTTCATAAGATTCAAGTTGAATACAAGGTTTCTTGTCTTCCTAAAACAAAAGTGACATGTGGGATTTTAGTTCTAGTTCATTTATTGCTATTTCATAACACTTTATCCACTATAATTTGGAACATACAACAGATGCAAAAATCTTATTACAGATATTTAAAAACTGTGTCAATCTAGAAATTTCTCTAAATGCTCTCATCGGATCATATTTGCCCCTAAAGAATGTAGGTCCATGCTTGGAATGCCACTGTCATGTGCAAGATTGGCATTTTCTAACTGATTTCCTCAGGCTGCTTCTACTTGAACAGCCACGCCTCTTGTAGTCTATGGCCTTCCTGTTTGCTCACATCACCTCTTGTTTATGCTCTGGCTTTTCTCCATTCTGACTTCTTCAGCAAATCCTCTGTATCTTCAGCCTACTCTCAGATGGGCAGTAAGGTCTGTGAGGGCAAGGATCCTGTCTGTCTTGTTCCCAGCTATACCCCCCAGCACCCAGCCCAGTTTCTGATCTCGAGCAAGTGCAGCATACCTATCTACTGACTGACTGGATGAATGGGTGAATATCATACAATATCATAGCCAGATATGGGTGAATATCTGGCTTCCACTTTTGTTTCCCCTCTCTCTTAGCACTGTATATATGCAGATAAATAAATTTACAACAGATTCTTTTTAATCTTTTAATCCCTGGACTTTCCACATCAACTACCCCTTTAAACAGCTTTGTCATGATGAAGAATGAATATTTTATTGTTTGATGAACTTTATGGACTTTCAATATTCAAATATAATACAAATGTTTAAGAAAAAAATGAGAGGCTGGACACAGTGGCTCATGCCTGTAATCCCAGCACTTTGGAAGGCCGAGGCGGGAGGATCACGAGGTCAGGAGATCGAGACCATCCTGGCTAACACGGTGAAACCCCCTCTCTACTAAAAAAATACAAAAAATTAGCCGGGTGTGGTGGTGGGCACCTGTAGTTCCACCTACGCAGGAGGCTGAGGCAAGAGAATGGCATGGGCCCAGGAGGCGGAGCTTGCAATGAGTGGAGATCGCGCCACTGCACTCCAGCCTGGGCGAGAGAGCGAGACTCCGCCTCAAAACAAAACAAAACAAAACAAAACAAAACAGAAAAGAAAAAATAAGAAGAACTTTCAGGTTTAGTAGTGTGAAAAACTAGATATCCTAAACAATTATCCCAACATAAAAATTATATATAAAAATATGTTAAATTTTAAAAACATTTAACCGAGTTGTCAAGAAGGCAGATAAATTTTTCAAGGACCAAAAACTAGTGAAAGCAGGAATTTACAGTAGAAAGGTTTCTGAAGCCCCAAAACAAACAAAACCAAGAGAAGTGAGAGGCAATTGCTACTTCTTGGGTATCTAAAGTTCAGTTTTGGTGAATTTGAGGAATAAAGATAGTATGCAAATCTTAGAGACCTAACTTGGAGATTCTGACAGGAGCATATCACATAAAGCTAAGACCACATGGGTCTTCATCCACAGGGGACAGGTGAGTTAGGAGAAAGCTGGTCTTACAGGGGGATAGAGAAATTTACATTTAAGTGGAAAGAAAAATTCTCTCCTGTTAATTCATAAGCCAGCCCTCACTCAAATTTGTAGCCCTTACCTATTTACACTTTCATTTTGGCCAAAACTAATTCAAACCTATAAATTTATTTAAAATATATCCTGATTTGAAAGTTTTAAACTGAAAGTAATAAATATCCTGTATAGATTAAAGCCCCTTGAAAGTAGGTCTCAAAGCATTTCCCCAGATGAAGTTCTATCAAACATAGAATTGGACAAAATAGTACAAAATAAAATAGATTAATTATTCTGAGTATACTGGTAACTACAAAACATTGAAACGAATTAAACACTTCATTTAAAAGATAAATAGTGGGGGAAAAAGATGAATATTGGATGATAGAATATTTTTTAAAAATCCACGTATATGTTATTTATAAGAAAAATGTCTAAAATATATGACTAAGAAATGCTTAAAATTAAAAGAAACAACATAGAAAACCCAATAAAAAGGTTTGTATATGGTAATGATAAAATAATTCAAAACATATATTAATATTAAAACTATTACTGGAAATTTAAAAAATCATGATATAATGTTAAAAGATTTAATGTACCTTAAAAATATAAAGTTCTGGATGTGTTAATTTCTATTAATACAGCCTAATATGTGTGTATATATATAAATATATATATATATATACATATATAAATATATATGTATATATATACATATACACATATATGTATATATATATATAAGTATATATAATTTAGATATTTATAAAATATATGTGAATATATATATATTAGAACAAGAAGAACCTGATAAATCGGCTTTCATTGGGGGTTATTCTAACACAATTCTTTCAGCAATTGCTAGATCAAGTAGACAAAAAAGAATAAGAATATAGATTTGAAAGCCATACTTAGCAAACTTTATCTAAAAGACTTCTATAAAACATGGTATCTAATTATTGAATATGAAAATCAACCACCCACTAGGCCATAAAGCAAGTTTCAAAAAAATTCAACTATTTATAGATGAATAATGAGTCAAGGAAACCATTATAATAGAGATTATAAAATACTTAGTAGAGAATAATAATTAAATTACTAAATGTAATAGATGTTTAAAACTTGAGAAATGCAGCTAATGTGGTCTTTAGAGGAAAAATTATAGCCTTAAATGTTAACACTAGAAAAATAGGAAAGTTCAAAATTAATGAGCTTTATCTAAATTATAGAGTTAGAAAAAAAGTACAATATAAACCTTAAGAAAATAAAATGAAGGAAATAAGAGGGATAAAAGCAAAGATTAATGAAATAGAAAACAAATATAGAGAAGAGAAAAATCAGTAAAACCTAAGGTTGGGTGTTCAAAAGATGACAAAATTCATAAAACTCAGACTAGACTAACCAGATACTAGTAAAACTTTTCAATATGAGGAGGTAAAGGAGGTCATTACAACAACAGCTATAGAAATTTAGAAGAATAATATCAACCACTTTCAGGCAATAAATTTGAAAACATTGTTGAAAGGAATAAATTCCTAGAAAAAGCACAATCAAACAAGCTAAGAGAAAAAAAATAAAGAGGAACATATTAACTGTTAAAAAATATTAAAGCAGAGGTTAAAAATTCCCCATCAAGAGAATACAAAGATCAGGTCATTTTACAGAATTGTTATACTGAATATTCAAGGAACACATAAATTTTATACATAAAATATGTCAGAGAACAGAAGAGGAAAGAACATGCCTCAAGTCACATTATGTGATTAGTGTATACTGAAAACCAGCACTAGATGACGACTGGATGAGATGGGCAAATCACAAGTCAGTCTCATATGTAAAAATCAACGCAAAATCTCAAACAAAACAAAATAAAACAAACAAATGGAATCCTGCCATGTATAAAAAGGAAAATAGATCAAATCCAATGTAGGCTTATCACAAAAACTCAAGTGTGGTTTACAATTAGAAGTTTTATTAACACAAACTTTATCATATTTAGCAGATTAAAAAGGAAAAGCCATAAAATCTTCTCAATAGATGCAGAAGCATTTGATAAGATTCAACTTTTACTCATGAAAAGAATATCTACAAAAATCCTTTAACAATTATGATACTTAAAGGTAAATTTTAAAAGCATTTTCTTTAAATTCAAGAAACTGACAAGATACCAGGTGTCAACAGTTCTATTCCTCATTATAGTTAAAGCTCTCATCAAGATGCTTGCACTGTCAAGATGCTCACGGATCAGTGCAGTAGAAAACTGGAAAAGAAGGAACATTTTTGTAATAGACTAAGGGCATAACGGTCTACAAAGAATAACAGGGTTTACTAAAATGCCAGATATAAGAAACTGGTTATATTGCTCTATGCCAGTAATAATTAAAAATTTAGAATTTAAAAAGGCTATCATTTATAATAACAATACAAAATATAAGAGAGCATGAATAAATCTAACAGAAGACATGCATAGACTTTATGGAAATGTTAGTTTTGGATTTATTCAAAGATATTAATAAAGACCAAAAAGTCGTGGAGGTATACTATACTTGAGGATAGCAAGACTTAATTTTATAAGGATGTCAATTCTCCCCAATTTAATCTATAGATTGAATGTAATGCCAAGCAAATTTCCAAGGCTTTTCTTGTTTTGTTTTGATTTGGGTTTTGTTTTTCAAATGTATGGGTACTGTATAGTGACCCTGGAATGTGTATGGCAAAATAAGAGAACCATAGTGGTCAAGATGTTCCTAAAGAAGAAATTGGAGGAATCAGCGTTATCGTATATCAAAACTTCTTAGAGTTAAAGTAATAAAGATTTTGTGGTATTAGTGAGAAATAGACACATAGAGCAATGGATTCAATAGAGAGCCCAGATAGACACTGAAACATATATGACATTTGATATATAAAAAAACTGGCAATGCAAACCAGTAGGGAAAGCATGAGCAATTCAATAAACTAGAATGAGACTAATGGTTATAGATATGCCAAAATCCAACCTCACATATGCTGTTCTTGGTGGATTAAAGGCATAAATGTGGAAAGAAAAAAAACTTTTGGAATAACGTATAGGAGAACATTTTTATGACCTTAGGATAGGAAAGGTTTTCTTAAACTCTACCTTTTTTCAAAAGGGCAGATCATTAAGATAAAAGTTTATACATTTCTTTGGAGAAAGATACTTTTTAATACCTATAAATGATGACAGAATATATCCAAAATATAAAAAGAACAAATCAATAAAAATGATAACTCAATATTAAAATCGTCAAAAGAGTACGTTAGCATTTTATATAAGAGAAAACATTCATAGTCCTTAAAAAACATATATGAGATGTTCAACCTCATTATTCAACAGATAAAATTAAATCCACTGTATGATGCCATTTCCTATTCAGCAGATTTTAAATGATATAAAAGTCTGACAATGTTAAACAGCTTCAAAGGCAAGGGTGATAAGAACATGTATACACTGTGAGTAGGGGTATAAACTGATTCAATCACTTTTTAAAACAATTTGATATTACCTTGAAAAGCAATTTAACTCATCAGCAGTGGTCCTCAAAGTAATGCTGTAAGAACCTTTCCAGCAGGTCTGAGAGCTCATCTTATTTCCAACTACATATTTGGGCAAGGCCGATGTTTTTCACATACTTCAGCGCCGAACAACAAACCCAACAGACAGAATACAGAGCAGATATGAGAATTTAGTTGTTGTTCTTTAAGCCAGGCATTAAAAAGACTTACCAAAATCGAAGATAATGCCATTCTTTTATTAATGTTTTTTCTTTTTGGAAAAAATAGTCAACTTTAATAAAGATGTTATTGATTTAAACATGTGTCTACACATTTCAGGGTGCTACAACATAGACTGGGCGGCTTAAACAACAGATATTTGTTCCTCAGAGTTCTGGAGGCTGGTTAAGTCTAAGATCAAGAAGCTTGCAACTCTGGTTCCTGGGGCCCTCTTCCTGGCTTGCAGAAAGACAGCTTATTGCTGTATTCTCACATGGCAGAGAACAGACCATTTCTCTCTCCCATCCATTCTTATAAAAGCACCAATCTCATTCATGAGGCCTCCTCCTTCGTGACTTAATTACCTCCCAAAGGTCTCTACCTCCAAATAGCATCACATCAGGGATTAGTGCTTCAACCAAAAAATTTTTGGTGGGAAACAAACATTCAATTTATAGCCACATCTAATGAGATTATTGTTATTATGTTTGAATAAACTAATAAACATTCAAAGTTTTCTGATTTTAACTGCTAATACTGTAAGAATTTTTATAGATACAATCGATGTAAACAACAGCCCTTAGTTGTCCTTAACAATTCTCAAGAGTGAAAAGGATAGTGAGGTCAGAAAGTTTGAGAATTGATGCACTAAAAACTTTTGCAAGTATAAATTAGGATATATGCACAAGAATAATCATAGCCAATTGTTTGCAATAAAGAACAAACAAAAAATGAACAAAGAAAAACACTAGACAAATCCCTAATATTCATTGACAAATGGACAAACAAATTATGGTATACTTACCCAGTGGAATACTATATATTCTGACATATATATTCTATACTATGAATAGTCTCCATCTATATATCTATATATCTCACTATATATATGCTATATATTGTGAGAATACATGAACTTTACCTACAGGCATTAATATAGATGGGCTTCAAAAACACAATGTTAGATGAGAAAAGCAAATGTTACACACAGAATGAATTCCTAGATCTAAAGAATACAATACAATTCTTATACAGTATATTGTTTAGGGAGAAATACATGTGTAGCAAACCTATAAAAATAGAGAAATATAAAACATAAAATTTAGTGGTGGAATTACTTCCAAGGAAATACGAGGGGTACAGAGGAGCTTCAAAAATGTATTCTATTCCTTAAGCTCTGTGGTAGGTTTCATGGGTGTTTGTTTTATTTTTAGGGTTATTTTTTGTGATGAGAATGCTTAAAATCTACTCTCTTAGCAATTTTCAAGTTTACAATACATTATAATTAACTATTTTTAGTTTTCAAACCTTACTACGTATTCCAAATGTTCTTTTGTGTGTAATATTTAATTTAGAACATTTTTAATTTAAAAAGGCATTTGAATACAGGAGAAGGAAAAAGAAAGGGAGAAAAAAGGGGAGAAGGAAGGAGCAAGCAAAGAAAGAAATATTTCTGACCTTCAATGGGGGCTAAATACATCTATTAAACACACTTTGTCCAATGTTAACCAACTTTTCTGTGCCGAAGGAAGATAACCTTTTGGGGAAAGATATCACCTGTTCAGCCCTACATGTCCTAAAATGCTGTTAAAACATCCATTTTAAAGCTCTTTCAGATAAAGAGACACATTAGTGATAAAAGTGATGCTGAGCCGATTTCTCTCTAGGATTGGCTCCATGCCATATACAATTTATTGAGCTTCACAGGTTAGCAGGATCAGAATAAATAGTCTCAAAAAGGTTTCAAGTTTTCATGGAATTCATAGAGTCTCTTTGCCAGGACAACCTACCTCAAGCTTTCTACCCACTCAAGACCTTAGGTGAGGCACACAGCTTTTTGCACTGAGCATGACGACCTTGCTGCCACCCCCTAAGATACTAATGACTGAATGACAATGTTCTCTAAAGGGGAATGCAGGACAGAGACCAGCAGTGCAGAGCCTGGTTGCAGGACCTTTCAATATTTTCTAACTAGAACAAGTGAGTTCATTTTACTTTTTAAAACCACTCTTTATATGGCTGCTTTAAATTCTCATAATTATATAATTAGCAACTTTGGCAACCATTTTGCTACTTTTTAATTATGTCACTAAACATAATTGGAAAAACAAAGAAATACACCTCAGAAAAGAAAAATAGGAATCTAAGAGGAAAAAAGTTGCACTACTTAGACTTATGCTTGTGCCAGCAACTATTCCTACTATTAGTAACTCCAGGGCTTCAGACACATACTTCCTGTTACAATGTCATCATTTTGTGTATTAAGAATCAAAGATTTAGTCAAATGCTAGGCCCCTTCAGAGACTGTAAAATATCAGCACAGTGAAAGTTTCCTCTCTGATCCACTTTTCCAAATACCTGACATACCTGTAGCAGAGTGATTTATTGAAAATGTAATGTGGTAGAATAACCTTATTCGAAATTAATGGTGTCTTATGGGTTTACCATGAAATATTAGGAATTCTTTTTACAACCACTTTTAAAGAGGGTATCCAAGGCTTCTGATTTTGTTGGGTTTTAGCCTCCCTTTTCTCAGATGAGAGTTGAGAGATTTTTGCTTGTAAAACCAGGACTCTTCAAGGGTCTTTGAAAAGAGAAGAAAGAGGTGTGGCGTGGCCCAACCACAGAGAGCCCTCTGATGCTCAAGGTATGGAGAGGTGGTGCTGCCCAGAGGTGGTGGGATCTCTGATGGGCGTGGGTGCATGGATAACTGAAGATGGGAAGGAATCCTAAGTACATAGGCCATGAGAGTCATAACATCTCCAGTGAAGGGGTGTGAGAGAAGAGGTGGATGGCATGAGCAAAGAACTTGCTAGCTGCTGACCAGTGTGGATGCCATACAGTTTAGCAGTGATGAGGATGGACTGAAAGCAAGAGGATAAAATATCCTTCCCTTATTTCTTGATTTCTTAAATTGTGTAAGTTCCAGGATTCCTACCCAATTCAAAGGCACAGAAGAACCCCAGAAAATTAACTGAGGTTGGATTTCCCACCAACTCTATTGAGCAGGCAAGACGGGAGGAAAGAAGGGCAAGAGTCAGATTTAATGTGATTTTAAAATCATATTTCACAGAGTGCATATGTCTTACAGAGCCCAAGCAGGCTGGGAGTCAGATGGGTTGAGCTCATTCCTTGCAGTAGAACACAGAACATTAGAGCAGAGTGGTTAGATTCTGGTCTTGGTGATAAACAGCCTGGTCCTGGTTCTGTCCCTTGTTTACTTAGTCTCTATAGACCGTAATCTCAATAGATCAAAGTTTCTTCACCTGTAGAAAGGAGAGTCTAGCAATATGGGTTTCTACCAATAGGGTTCTTAGGAAGATTCTGTGTAATAACCACATAAAACGATCATCTTAGTGGCTCACGTATTAGTGGAAGCTCAATAAATATTAGCTGTTATTTTTATTACAATGCTCGTCATTCTGAAGCTCAGTCTTCCTAACCTATGAAAGGAAGACTGTATGACTGGCCACCCTCCTGTTAGAAATGCTTATACATTTGAAGAATCAAGTTGTAGAAAAAGGAAACATATAAAAGAAAGCTACCCAAAATAATTTTATGGCAACCATTTACTGAGACCTTAAAGTGGGCCAGATCCACAATAATTGCCTTCACCCATGTGATCCTACCAAATCCTTCAAGCAGATTTGAAAGGTTGATCATACAGATTAGGAAACTAAAGGCACACACAAGTTATCTGCTCATGTCCACGGTGAATAAATGATCAAGCCTGGTTTGAAACATGGCCACTTTTGTGCTCTTGTAATTTTAGAAGAATTATGATCTTAAATTCTTCCCTCCTAAATGCAGTGTTCTAATGTTAATAACTACCAAATACTAAGTAATTGCTAAGTGCCTTGTTTTAGACTTGAAATTTTACTTATAGTTCATTATTTGCATAATAGGATAACTCAATGTGATAGATACTCTATCTCCATTTTACAGGTAAAAAAAATTTCTTCATAGAGATACACAGTCTAACACAAGAGTTATAGCTAAAACTGAGATACGGCTGAATTCAAATACTTTACTTTTCTTCTTCTGCTGTAATTCACTGTCTCATATGACCCAGGTATTCTACTTCTAGGTAACTGCCTAAGATAAATTAAGATATACACATTTAGCCAAACTTCCACATGAATCATAATCTTAGTAACATTACTCACAATAGCCAAACATTGGGAATAACCAAAATGTCCATTAACTGGTGAATTAATAGACAAAATGCAGTATATCTATACAATGAAATACTACTCAGCAATAAAAAGAAACAAACTACTGATACACACAGGAACAGGAACAAACTTCAAAAGCATTAAGCTAAGTTAAAGAAGCCAACATAAGAGACCACATGTTATATGATTCTACTTATATCGAATGTCCAGAAAAGGCAATTATGTAGAGATAGAAAGTATATGATGGCTGCCTGAGACATTGAGTGGAAAAGAAGATGAACAGTAAATGGACATGAATGATCTTATTTGGATAAAGAAAACATTCTGAAACTGACTTATGGTGATGATTATACAACTAGGTTAATTTAACAAAAGTCTTTATATTATACTCTTGAAATAGGAGAATTTTATGATATGTAAAACATGTCTCACTAAAGTTTTTTTAAAAGCATTGTGAAGAACGTACAGTATTTAACAGTTCTTAAAATACTTTTCATTTTGGTTCATTGTGGTATATTTTTTTTCTTGTTATTCTAGCCTGTTATGTTTTTAAGTATGGTGCAACGTTATTTTAATGACTTGTGGGTCATTTCAAAAAATAATTTTAAAATGCTCTTGGAAATTATGTGTTCCTATTATAATAAATAATCATTATCAATTATTTTTAAAATAACTATAAATAATGCATACTGTAGCAATTCTAGAATACTTCTATTCATTGTCACTTAAAGATAATATAATTTTAAAAAAGAATAGAACTACAAAGATGTGGATATAAAGAAGATATTGAGGGCCCCTTCCTCACCTCTAGCTACATTCTCTCCCTACTATCGTTCTTGATAACTTTCAAAAGGATCATTTACCACAAGGGACAAGCTACAACTTTCTGTCCCTTCCACCTGCATCTTCTCCTAGAGTTCCTTCTTAGTATCTTGATTTATATTTTATTGATACTAAAAAAGTGAAGGAAGGCAGAAGAGAGACAGTGATAGAGGATCAAAGAACAAACAGATGTTTGAAAAGAAGATTGTGTTTGTGTGTGTTTGGAAGTTTCTTTCAAACTTAATATTGCCTTTGACATTGGAAGAAAATCTGTTGACAGATCTTGAGCTAATTCACTTTGCTGAATAGTAATTCTAAGCCACTCTACAGGGATTCTGTGAAATCAGTTGGTGATAGTTTAGGATGTTTCTTCAAAATAGATGATCAAGCTTTGTCAGGAAGAGGAGAGAGCCCATTGCAGCTGGGTAGAAGAGGAAAGGAGAGGACAACATTGCACATAATTTCGGTTACAGTTTCCTTTATTTTCTCAAGGATTTTGGATATCCTTTCAAAAAAATAGATTAAAATCTTTTTTTAGAATAAAAAAGACACAAATTGGAGGATAGGACTAAAGCTGATAATTCAGCCTTTGTGCACCAATATGGCATACCATCTGGAGTCATTTCTGATTTGTTAGGTGTCTGTACTGACCAGGCAGGGCCTGCACTGTTGCTAAATATTTTGAACATAACTTCTGAATATGAATGTCCCAGAAACTTCTAGTCTTGACTCTTCATGAGGACAAATGGTATGGCCTTCTTGCTCTGTCTCAATGCTTAGTACACATAGTTGGCACTCCGCAAATCTATCTATCTGTCTGTCTGTCTATCTATCTATCTATCTATCTATATTTTGAGACAGAGTCTCACTCTGTCGCCCAGGCTAGAATGCGTTGGTGCGATCTCGGCTCACTGCAACCTCCGCCTCCTCGGTTCCTGCCTCTCTCCTGCCTCAGCCTCCCAAGTAGCTTGGATTACAGGCATCTGCCACCATGCCTGGCTAATATTTTTTGTATTTTCAGCAGAGACTGGGTTTTGCCATGTTGGCCTGGCTGGTCTCAAACTCCTGACCTCAGGTGATCCGCCTGCCTTGGCCTCCCAAAGTGCCCTGCACTCCATAAATTAATGAACAATTTGAACAAATCATCCTAGGAGTTTGAATATTCCATGAAAAAGTGGGTACACAACTCAGTTGTGATTGTAGAGATGTCTTTAAAGCCCCCCACCCACCGTTGTTATGCCATAAATAATTATGGTCATAATTAATCATGACATTATTTTCTTACCTTATGGGGATAGAAATGTAGATGCTGCTTCCGAAGTTGATTCTCAGGATGCAACAGACATTTCTACACTACCAGAAAGTGAGAGTGTACTATGGGCACTCTGTGGTCAGCCTGCTCCGTTTGAAAACATGATGCTCCTGTCTTAGTTTCTTTTCCCTGAAATATGTTATTAAGTTACTGGCAAATTGGAGTTGAAATTAGGGGAATGAAGGAACAAAATTTGACTTATTTTTGAACAAAATATTCCACTTACCGTACAAATTATTTCTCTATAGTAGATGTAAAAAAAACCTAACAGTCCTCTTCTAATAGCTGATTAGAATAAAGCCATATCTCCTTTTGGTTCTCCCAGCAAGTTTAATCCTTTCTTTCTATTACAGAAATAATAGAAAAAATAAGGTGCATCAAGGAAAGGAATAGATTTTTGTGTCTTTGGTAGGGTTGTGTGTGTGTGTGTGTGTGTTTGTGTGTGTGTGTGTGTGTGTGTGTGTGTTTGGGAGAGGCAAGGAAATGCCAAATTTAAAAGGCATTTTAAATATTAGGTCAGAAAGAAGCCTAAATTAAATTCTACACCAACAAAGACATTTGCATCCATAGGACCAAACTGGGTAAAATTAAAGCTGGAACTCAATAGATATAAAATAACAATAATAAAATAATTGGAGGTTTTAGATTTCAATGAGGGGTCATTATATGCTCTTCCTATCAATATAATGGGCTATAAAGATGAGCTCTTGCCCAGTTATAGTTATTAAATACCACTTTTTTCCCCTAAAAATGCGATGCCTGAAGATGCTCTTTTGAGACTCTAATTTGGTTGATGACATTTTGACACCTCTGTTGGGAACTCAGGTCTTCATCTCAGGGAAATTCTGCATTTTGTGTTCTAAGACCTGACCCTGACCTCACCCTGCCATGTCGCGTCTTGAAGATTTGTCTCCGTATCATTTTTCTATAAGCCTCAAAAAATTATCTGGATGAATTTCACTTTTTTGTCTTGACACTTAACATGTGGTAAGTAGACAAAAAGATTTGGGTTGATGAATAGCAAGGGAATGCAAGAAGAAGTTTAAATCGCAAACTTGCGTTCTAGTTCAAAGACCCACGCATTCCATGCTGGTGAAAGCAGACCTGAAGAAGCACATGAATACACTGAAGTGCTTTGGGGAGGGTAAGAACAATGGAAAGGGGTTTGGCAAACATGGGATAGGAAAAAAAAACAACTAAAGCCTGGATTATGACTCAAAAGCCTTATAGGAGCCAAGCAAGTAATAAAGGTGAGCAAAACGGAGCAGCAATAAAGAATAGTTTTCACTGCCTTAAATAATTATTCTTTTTCCTATCTTTCTTGAAAATGCAGATGTCTCAGTCCTTGTTCCTTCATCTATCCTTTGATAGAAAAATAAGTCCAAGAAATATTGTTTCATCTTAAGAAAAATAAAAGTGTAAGCAAATGATGAGTCATTGAGAGGGCCCAGGGAGGGGAGGCTGACCCATCTAATGAAGCAGTGGCTATTTAGCTAATTGATGCTATGTAGCAAAATGGTCAAAGTGCTTCTAGAGAGTATCATCATTAAGAGAAAATGGGGATTCATTATTTTATGTAAAAATCTCCCAACTTAAAAATATTAGCTATGTTTTGGCCAGGCATGGCGGCTCACGCCTGTAATCCCAGGACTTTGGGAGGTCAAGGCGGGTGGATCACAAGGTTAGTAGTTCGAGACCAGCCTGACCAACATGGTGAAACCCCGTCTCTACTAAAAATACAAAAATTAGCTGGGCATAGTGGTGTGCACCTGTAATCCCAGCTACTCAGGAGGCTGAGGCATGAGAATTGCTTGAACCTGGGAGGCAGAAGTTGCAGTGAGCCGAGATCGCACCATTGTACTCCAGCCTGGGTGACAGAGCAAGACTCCATCGCACAAAAAAAAAAAAGAAAAGAAATATATATGCTATATTTTAACCAAAAGGAAAGACCCTTGTGAAGGCCAATATTGTACGTATATTGTGAATCACATCTGTGGGGAAAATCTGGCCATAGGCATCAATGACATCTCTGGAAAATGGCTGGCAAAAGAGAAAATTCAGAGCCAGAGCCATGAAAGATCTAACAAAATAGAGTGGACTTCTTCTGGACCACCCTAGATGAGAAAAGTAGCCCCATGGATGAAAGTTACCAAAAAGAATATTTCAGTGCCTCAGGGAGAAAAACAGTCTACAAAGTTAAACCTCTGTGAGTAAAACAGGTTGGCTCATGATATGACAGGTGCTCCATGATCAGCCTCTAGCTGGATGGTCTTCAGTCAGAGATCTTGCTTAGAAAACTTTTTCTTGGCTCCTCTGTGAGGGCTCTAGCATCCTTTCTAACCAGAAAAGACATTAACTTTAGCCTGGCTCTCAGCAGTTAAACAAAGGAAACGCATAGCTTAAACTAAGTTTAGTTCCTTCATATTTAAAGTTTTATTTACTCAATGTTGACTCGTGTTAGGTAATATCTTCATGGGCTCTGGAGTAAGACTGACTGAATTTCAATTGAGGCTTTATCATTATTAACTTTGTAAGCTTGAATCAACAACTTAAGTTCTGTGAGTCTAAATTTCCCAATATGCAAAAAGGGTTTGGTAATAATACTTCTTTTACAGTGTTATTGGGTAGATTATATTAATACATATTAAATGATTAAAATATATAGTAATTGACTCATAAATATTAATCAGTTGTGATAAACGTAAAGTATCAGCAGCAACCGTAGCAATAGCTGTGGTAGTCCTATGATGATTGGGGAGGTAATGGAAATATATTATAAATTTGGTACTCTAATATGATTCAAGATACTAGAACATAAACTTTATAACAGCAGGGACTGTGTCTGTCTTGTCATTGTATCCCTGTGCTAGTTCAACAAGTTGTTGGAATCAGTTTTTAAATCAAGGGAGATTCTACAGAGACCCTTTATAAACTACAGTTGGTAGGAAGACTATAAAGAATAACCATAGTGTGCCCAGGTTTTAAAACATGTAAATAAGCTGTGTTTGCCTGATTTAAAATACAGTTTAGCAGATTCTTCACATTCCTGATTAATATATCTCAAACTTTGAAAACTCCTGTCTTTGTAGACATCAATAAAACACTGTTTTGTGAAGTTTCATTGAAAAATATGAGACCCCTCTAGATACCAGATAAAAGTAAACTAGCTGGTTCCATTCACTCATAAGTGAGATTCAATAGCACATCTCTACTAAATCACAAATCACAGTGATGACACTAAAAATCTGTGAAGCCCAATGAGTCCCATCAACTGATCAGAACAGACACCCAGCCAATTAGAATAGATGTCAGCCATAAGCAACCAGTAGAGATGAACTGATGGGTACTGGCTGAATATTGGCCCTACAGATCAGTTGCCTGGCTCTTTGGGTCATTTATTCATAAATAACTATAATCTTAAGTGTTAGATCCTCAAATGTTAAAGCTCTCCTGTTTAATCAGATATGCTTATGTGATCATAGGGTTCTATGGTAACACTTTTAATATAATGCTCCATGCACACACTACCATTATTATATTTTTATCTGTTTGGGCTGAACTGATGCCCTCACCAAACAGCTGTTCCAAGATCTGAAAATGTGGACTATGTTTTGCTTGGGGCACACTTACAATTATATCCTGGAGTTCTACATGTCCAGTCCAAGAGACACTTGTTTAAAAGAGCAGAGCCTTCTATTTTCCCTCAGCAGGTCCAGTGTGTCCTGTGCCTTTTTAAGTAC
Source organism: Pongo pygmaeus (assembly GCF_028885625.2). Lineage (NCBI taxonomy): Eukaryota > Metazoa > Chordata > Mammalia > Primates > Hominidae > Pongo > Pongo pygmaeus. Next base: position 142,292,865 of record NC_072373.2, on the reverse strand, counting down.
TTTGTTAGGATTTAAATCAATACTCTAATTACAGGCAAGAGCAGAACATTAGAAACCAATGCCAAGACTGGAGAAAGCTGTTTCTTCTCATGACCAAAAAGAGTTACACAAACTGCTCAGATCTGCTGCCCTCACTAATGTGGAGGCACAAGAGGCAGATGAGAGAATCAAACCTCCTTCTCTCCCTCCTTAGCATTTGGGTTATCATTATTTCTAAATAATTGTAAAATCAAAAGGATTTTTATGGGCAACATATAGAGAAAGAGATTGGTGGCATCAGGGGATCTAAATTGTACACTTCTTATCACTAACAGATGATTCATTTGGGGCAATTAATATAAATTGAGATATTGTCAACATATGCTTTCTGTTTACCAAAACCTTCACCACTTAGGCTCAAGATCTATGTTGCAGACAGGACTAGACATCAGGATTGAAAGATATTTGACATTCTCTACTTTCATCTGTCTATTTTGAAAATAAATTTGGATTTGGGAAGACTGAATCATCACTAACCAGTGTTTAGTAAAATTTGGTCCTCAGATCACCTACATCAAGATCCCCTGATGTGCTTGTTAAAAATGTAGATTCAAAATCCTCAACCAAGAACTACTGATCTATCAGGGACTATGTCTTGTCAATTTCTGTATCCCTAACTCCAAGCATGCTGCTTAGCCTAGAAGTATTCAATAAGTTTGTTGAATAACATGACTTCTTAATTAGTAAGATCCTGAGATAGATGAGTTGGATGGGATTAAATTAACCAGGGCTTTGCTTTTATCCTCCTTCCCACTGATCTTCAGTTGGCAGGACTGAAATAGTTGGAAAAAATGCAAGTCAAAACATTTTCCATAGTTCCCTTTAGACTTCCAAATTTCCATCAAGTCTGTAATCTTTAAGAGATGAAGTTAGTCTTGGAGCAGTTCTATGCTGGCTAAAACTCAAAATAATCTAAATGGTCTAGAGTTAAAGCCTAAACTTCAGACAAATAAAATATTCAACACCTGGTGAAGAGTGGGGAGAACTGTCTGTGATGGAAATGCAGAACTAAAAGTACAAGATGAAGAGGGGAGCAACCAAGAAGTGCATTTGTCACAGGTGTACACACAGGTATCCTATGTAACTGGCTAGGGCAGACCTGACCATAAAGGAGTAGATGGCATCTGATATGGTAGGATTTAGGTGTCAAAACCCCTCAGAAACCCTACATCGTCTCTTCCACCAGCTTTTCTTGCTCAAGCATGAAGAATCAGAATATTATGGAAATATACTTAACCACTGATTTCTATCCTAAGTCCCACAAAACTGGAGCTTATTCAATTTAACATGACAGACTGGATTAAAGAAAGTTTTCATTGCACACCATCTCAGAATCTTCACTACTCCAATGGGCAAGTTAACATACCCTCGAGAATCAGCAAGTGCCATTTGTGTCTGTGTAGAGACAGAGGTTGGTCTGCTCAACTCAGAAGTAGTAAGAAGGAGTAGGCCAAGAAGGTTGACAAAAGAAGATAGTGAAGAAGCTCAGCCACCCTAAAACACAAGTCAGAGGGCAGCTGCTGTCATGAATGTTAGTTACTTCGTGATTTCATTATGTCTTTATACAGGGCACTTCTTACAAATGACACTGCTGACAACCCTGGAATGCTGACCCCAGTACTGTGCCCTCATTCTGTGTATCTGAATTTGAACAAACCAGGTTTGTCTCCTCAAAAGAAAAATAAAGGAGACTTCCTTGTTCTAGGAGGGAGGTGTGTTGACAACAAATCCCAGTAAAGACAACAGTGGCTCATGAAGAAACTGACCATGTGTTATCTGCAAAAAGATTATTTAATAATAGGTCTCTTTGTCTATGGGGTGGCCTGTGCTGGTTTTTCTCTTCCTGTATGTTCTGTCTCTTGCAGTGCTCCACAGTTTGACTCCTCCAGGTCATTATATACATGAACAGAGCCAAGACAGTTTGACATTCGCTTTGGGTGATAATGTACTTGAAGGGATTGGAACACACCCATGGTGGGTGCTGTCCCCCACACATACACAGTGGTATGCCAAATATTAAAAAAAAAAAGAAAAGAAAATGGGGGGGGAGTGGTCATGTTCAAAAGCACTAATTTAAAAGCTTTTTAATAAAAAAAAAAAAAGCCAAAATTTATCTATTTTAGCTCAGTGTCCCATCTGATCAAAGTCCAAGAACATGAACTGGGTCAAAAAACAAGTAAAATACCCCAGAAAGGGAGGATGAGAGGACTGGAGAAACACTGTCGGGAAACATGCGTGCACTGATATGGCTACAAAACCATCTTGCAGTTCCCAGCTCTGGTCCCTTCCTTCCATTCACTGGGGAGTTGGCCCTTCACCCCAAGCTTTTCCACACGGCACAAGAGCAGCTTCTACCCCGTCCTTGGCATTGTCCAACATTCCGTTGCTCTGGCTTAGACTTGTCTTCAACCTCAACAAACCTGCTATGCCCTGCTTTTCTTACCATCTTCACTTTGTATTGCATAGATCTTCTGTGTAAGAAGGGAAGATTTATCTAGATGGTTCCAAACCAGGTTTGAAGGGGAAGACGCAGGATCCTACTTATTTGAATAAATGTTGTCATCATGAAAAATCTTTTACGAAGACTATTATCTTGGTACAGATCTTAGTGATTTACTCCTTTCTCAAAGCCTTCTTTTGCTTTTAAAGCATCTATTGGGTTGACCTGTTTTGACTGCAATACTTTTAATAAGTGATCTATGAATGACTTAACTGCTTGGGTACTGCTTAAATTCATCAGAAAATCTGGAATTGAACTTCTGTGAATTTTTCCCTTCAAACTCTTGCTAAATGGGGCTAGCATCCTGATGTGAGAAAATGATGTGCACTTTTAAAATTGAAGTTCCCTGCAACAAATCTCTGTTGAACCAGGAATTCTACAAGCAATTGGAAGTGACACCTATTAAGCTTCTACTTACTTCATGTCAGACACTTTTACATACCTCATCATCTTATCTTCACCGAAACTCTTAGGGAGTTGTGTTCCCTACCTCATGGACAAGTAAACTATGGCTTAGAGTTAGGACTCAGACACAAGTCTATGTTATTTACGCTACACAATATGGGCGCCCAGTAAGGGGTGAATCTATTATCCAGAGTCTCTCTGGCTCAACAGCTTCTCCTCTTAACCCCTGCATTCTAATGGCTGCTTATTTAAGCTTCCTTGGTGGAGTCCCATCACCCACACCATGAGGTCTCTCCTTAATTTGGCCTCTGCCTGCCTCTCAAGCCTCACTGTGCATGATTTATCCAATTTAGAACCATGCCCCCAACTATGTGTTGTTTTCTCAACAGGAAATGCTGCTTCATAGCTTCACAACATTTCTCTGTATCTACCCAGATAATTCCTATTCTTCAAGAGTCAGCTCATGTGCTGATTCTGCCATGTTTACCCTGACCTCTACACCACCAGGCAGTTAGATAATTTTTCATTGTGTTTCCATAGTCACATATGTGCCTATACCACTCGCGAGCTATGACTCTTCCAGGTTTTCTTCCTACGGATAGCATCTCCAGGACCCAGCACAATGCCTGACGCATAGTAGGATCTCAATAAGACTTTGTCGGCTGAATATATGATTCTGTAGCATAAAGATCAAAGTACTGACTCCAACAACCTTTAAAGTTCAAAAGAGAGTTACTTCATACTGTTGTTTATTTACTCACATTTCTCATTCTTCCCAATCCTGTTTTCCTATTTTGTCAATTCTGGCTTTGTCATAAGCCTGCATCCCCAGTTAATGCTGATCTCATTATTTTTGTTTCTGTAGCCTAACTATACTTTCTGACATGCTTCCATCATACTTTGGGCTCCCTTTCCAGTTTCCCTGATATTGCCATTTCAGTTCTTCATTCTTAGTTTCACTGTACATGTGAACTCCCAACACTGGTGTGGCAACAATTTAAATTCCCTCCCTAACTCCTCAGTTTTAGCAATGCCAGCAAAAACTAATCTAATAGAAAGGGGGAAAAATGGCTCTTCATGCAGATGATTTGCAGCAAGAGATATAAGAAAAGCCATTCCCAGCTGGAAACAAATGTTCCCAGCTTTGGGCCCCTCACCCTGTGGCCCCAGGTGAAGAGTGAACTCTTGGTGAGCAATCAGGCTTTGCAGTCTCGTAAGTATGGGAGAGCATCACTGCCCATCTCATCTCCTTCCTGGCAGATAAAACATTCTTTTGCTTCTAATTAAAAAGATTAATAAAGGGATAGAACACATCAGGCGCACATCAATCATTGCCCATGTGGTTCTTATTACTGTAATTAAAAGTTATCTTTCCCAAATTTCGGGATAAAAGTGCCATGATCTGCAATTGAAAACACATTGTAAGTTTTACATTTGCCAACTTCGTTTGTTTTTCCTCTTTACAAGAAGAATGGCAAAGCAATACTCTTATGGCTGATATGTTTAGAGGTGTCCTTAATAGCAGTCTATCTGAAAAATGCACTTCTTTATTTCTTGAAACACCCTGAAAGAAGGTACATTTCCCTTTTGCATTCAAAATGTATGATTGCTTATTTTTATAATTCCTATGCCTGTCTTTTCTTTTTGTTCAGCTGTCAGTGCCCTCGAAAATTCTGATATGAAAGGCATTTTTAATGACAAGTTAAAAATTTACTAAAGGCTCCACTATCATGCTTGGGCTAGAACAAGACAAACTGAATGCTTAAAGAATTTCTGTCTCCCAGAATGCATCAGCTTCCCCAAAATGGAACAAAACCAAGACCCTTGATTCACCTGGAAATGTGTGTGATTCTGGGGACACTGAATCCTTTTATACAATCTAAAGGAGTGAAGTCAACCCTGGGTCAATTTCTGGGGGATTAGCAATGCAATTTCACTGCAATCAAATTTTATTAAGAACTGACAGGTCAACCGGGCACCATGGGCTTATGAGTTTATTAGCCTGCAGCCAGGGTGGGAATGGCTGGAGACATAGAAGGCGGTTCAGAAAGTTCATAGCTCACTTTCTCTTTCTGGGTATGAGGTCTCCAGGCAAGAATGATTCTCCTAGGAGGCCAATTGATTCTTAAGGTTTCTGGCTTTTTCTATACCAGTTTATATCCCTCTCCCTTCTTTGAACTTACAGTTCTTACTGGTATTCCTTCCCTCTCTGGCCTTTTGTACTTCCTGGTTGCTGGAAGCCTTGCTGGTTGAAATGCATGAACATTGCCTTTCCCAAGGCTCTCGGCCTTCTGACTCAAGGCTCTATCTTCTCTCTGTTTCTCTTATCTGTGTCAAAGCAGGGGGCTTGTAACAGTCTTTGCACATCTTGCATCTCACAGTTCAAAGCAGAAGCCTGCAGCCTCAGTGTTTTTGCTTATCTACCAAGGCTTCCCTGTGCAAACAAGGGCCTCAGCAGCTTCATCTACATGGCTCCTGCACAGCCCAACTTAGCACACATTGAGATGGGGTGACCGCCTGTAAAATTCTAGTTTCTTGTATGAAAAAGTGCATACAACTCCAATTTGCACAAATCTGAATCTGCTACATAAAAACCTGATGTTTTACTATAGGATGGAGGGACGGGGATGGTAACAAAACAATGAACATGAATAAATGACTGAATGAGTAAAAAAAACCCTCATGTTTTTAGCTTATTGACACTGAGCACCCCAGGGGCCTTTGCATAAGACCAAAGTCCTTGTCCTCAAGGACTTAATCACCTATTCCAATAAGACATTCAAATTTGTGTAGAGCCACATTCCCAGATTGAAATACTTCCTTTCCTAAAATCATATTATTTCAATCATTCACGTGGCACTAAGTGCAGTGCTCTTTGTATCTTAGCATTTTGTATTCATTCTTTCTCACCTAGGTTGTGAGACTTTAGAGGCAGGGAGATCTGCCTTTTTTCTCTTTGGTTCCCAGCACCTTTCACGGTGTTGTCACATTGCAAGTGCTCAAAGAATGTTCACAAGGATGATGACTTTTAGTGATTCCCACAGTGGGTAAAGTCAGAACATTACAGAGTTAGCCCAGCAGGTGGAAAGCATGCACATGGAAATGCTTGTAGTTATGGATAATTAATACCCTTCTGCCATGCCTGTCTGTGTCAGAGGCTGTCATTGGCCTCCCCTGGATTTCTCACAAGCTGATCGTCTGTGCTCAGAGCCTCCCTTGCCTACACCAATGTACTAAGGCAGTGGGGCAAAGAATGGAGTCAGAATTTCTTTCCCTGAGAAAGGATCTCAGTTTATCTAATCAGTGCTTAGAAAAGTGCAACAGAGGAAGCAGCCAGTTAGCTACACTTGCAGGATGGAATCTTAAAAAACCAAATTAGCATATTCATAGGAGCAGGTAACTTCTGCAGCTTTATAAAGAGAATGGAGGCTGGCCTAGGTACTAGCCCCTCTGCCAAACACACAGGACATGGACCTAACCTCAGATGGAAAGCCAAACAGAGAGATGGAGGTCAACATTTTTTCAGCTCAGAACTGGAGTTTCTTAGTTTGGGTTCAGGGCTATAGAGAAGGACCACATATTGAATCCAGAGGCAGAGACCAAATATGCAGAACAAGATTTTTAAAAATGGAAGAGACTCTATAATGCCAATACTTTAAATGCTCAGAGTATATTCTCCAAAGCAGTCAGTTTTTGTTATCTTGTCACCTGCTGTTTTGTTATCTTGTCATACCCCTATAGTTCTTTACTGAGGAACTTGCCTATATTGAAAGTTAAATTTTCCAAGGGAGAGCCATACATTTCAAATATTCTAGGTCTGCAAATATTTTCAATGAAATCAAATGAAAACATATCATTTGAGACCACAGATATTTTCCACATTTTTCTTTGTTCCTCTTGGATACTTTTCTAACTTATGTTTGGTTTCATCACTTTTTAAGACAAGAAAACATATCAGTGGGACAGTTAGAGCACCAGCCCAACAGAACACTCAGAAACAAGCAACAGAAGCACATTGTTTAGGCTGCAGATCCTTTTTTTACTTTTCCATATGTTGGTCTACATGGAGCTAGTGATAAGGCAGAGTGTCTGTCACCCCGACAGCTAGTCTGGAGGCTCTTGTAGGAAAAAAAAAATACAGCACAACACATTGGTTGGAAATGGAAATGGACGTTTGTATGAAATGTTTTGTAGGTAAGAGGCTTGCTTTCCAACTAGTCTGCAAAATCCTTGAGACAGAGCCATGTACCTATCATCCATAATGCATGGCTTATTTTTAGTATACATTTACATACAAAGTTGATTTGAAGTCCTCGATGAACACTTCTTTCCAAAAAAAGTTTACTGGCTGTTGCAGAGATACAATCTCCATTTAAACGGCATCCTTCATGCTTTGCCTTGGTGGCTGGCCATGCATTTTAAAGACAGTTTCGCCTACCCTGTTTGAATAAGGAGTCCCACCCTCAAAACCCAAGAGCAACTTATCAATGCTTCATCCTGTGTCATGTTTGGCCAGGGCTACAGTTCCTTTTATCCCTTTCACTCTTTGATTATCAGGTAAGTGACACTTACCTATGGATAACTTTCAATGTTGTATATTAAGGGCACTGTTTTCTCAGATACATATTGAAGACATGCTGTAATTCAAGATTAATAGAAGGTAACACAGACAGCAGAGGCCAAAGAGATGGGAACTTTAAATGGACCTGCAAGAAACTCCTCCTCCTCAAATGACAGTAATAAGTAAGGAAGATGAGTAATTATTGCTCTATTACCATAACCTGCCATGTTGTTTGTGGAAATGAGTTTAGTTCTAAAGTAATACCAGTAGGCTGCGGGATTCCACTCAATTTGTAGAAGTCCTGTAAAATCTAGATTAACATTCCTAATGTGTCCCAGGAACACACCAGAAATTCAACAGTAAGCCAAAACTGCTTTTGGAGAGGCCAGAGAATTCCCAGCCAGCCTGAATACACACTGACTATGTGATGGTGAGATCTTTGCCTAGAAATCTTCCCACACCTGCTCTGACCTTCTCAAGAGTGACTTTCCAGAGCTAAGCTGGCACAGACTGGCTTTGAAGGTTTGTGAGAAATAGGGAGCAGTGTTTCATATAGTCATACCTCATCTTTGCCATCTAAAACAGCTGCTGAACTATTGAGCCAAGGTTTAGAGAAATGGATGGGATGAGCTACCTAGAGTTTAGTACTTGAATAAATGTTACAAAATCCATATGGTGAATACTGCTAAGTCTTCAGATATTTGAGGTATCTTTTCTAAACTTTACAATAGCCCTGAATTTGGTTTTAAGTTAGAACAAGAAAGCCACATAGGAACAATATTTCTTTTAAATTACTCCATGCTATGAGATTACATGGGGAGCAGATGAAGGCAGAATAATAGAGTTCAAAATATTGTATTTCAAGAACAAGAAATAGTGTTTAGCAGGACGTTTGAACATTTTGAACATGTCTAAAAGCAAAAAAAAAAGAGCCTAGCCTAAACATTAAACATTAGGGGAAGGTTATTTATTCAGATCTCTGTTTCATGTTACACAAATAAATAACAAACAAGGGTGCTGGGTTTTCTAAATAGGATGCATTCTGCATTACGAATTTAGATGCAAATGTGGTGTGATGATCATCAGTGTTTATCATTTTACCATCATGATATAGGCTATAGCTTGTAGGCAAACTGCCTTAGAAAAATGGGCTTCTCCAGCTTCTCCTGCTCCCCAAGAGGAACCACAGAAGCAAACTAAGCTTTTTCTTTAGTTTTCTAGACAGACCATCAATAATAGAGTGTAGAACAGTGAAGGGCCCCCAAAGCAAACTCATTGTGGTCTGGGTAATGTGAACCCTCATCATTTTGATGATGCCGTTTTGAGAGAGATTTGTTATGTGCTGCCTATGTTTCATTTCCAACTGATCTGCTGTGACCCATTTGAACTGACCAGGGACAATAGCCAGCGCCTGAAATACAAGCATCTCACTTCATTCACTGAAATAGGGCCCTCAAGAGCCAGAAATTCTACTGGTTTCGTTGCTTACTGGCTTGTAGTGCAGGTTGGGTAATGTAGAAGTAGACTAATGCTGAGGAAACTGGTAGCTGGATTAGTTAACATTATTCTCCTCCTTCCTCTTCTCTTTTCTTCTGCAATTTCTTGACAAAAGCTTTTTTAATGGCTCAGACAAACCATAATTGAGCACGGTACTAAATGCTTCAACATGCATCACAGACTTAATCATTGTAGAGGCCCTGTGTAGTTAAGCATTTTATAAATAAAAAACAAACAGCAGCATCGACAGGTTAAGTAATTTGCCTGAGGTTGCACAGCTCATAAATAAACCCCAAGCCCATATAAATCAAAAGTTGTTAACCACTATGCTATAACCGATTTTAAGAGCCACACTGGTTTCAACTGCCAAATTTCTGAAGAACATATCCCTTCATTCCCCCTCCAGCTTATTTATCATCATAACACCTCCTGTACACCACTTTTATCTTCTTCTTATATGGCCTTTTAAAAATTAAATTTGGGTTGCTTTCAGAATTATTCCTGATGTTTTGTTTGGGCAATATCTCCCACCACTTCTAGGGGAAACTGACAGAAAAGTGTTCAGTCAGCAGAGGCCATTTCTTTATCCCTAGGAGCTTGTCTATAATTTTGCATTATAATTTTGAATTATGTTCTCAAAGTGGCACCTTTAATTCTATTTTGGGCCTCCAAAGAGCCAGATGCACCTTGACTATGGAAAGCAACTGCTCAAAGTCATAGAGGGATAGACAATGGCAGGTGGAGAATACATCACGCTGCCTCTGAAATTGAGGGTCCACAAAAGGAACATAAAAGACAAAACAGGAATGAAGTGGAGGTCAGAAAGTACTACAACTCTCTTGAGTAGGAATAAGGAAGAGAAAAACAGTCATAACAAAAGAGATATAAAACAGAAAAAGTCCATATTGAAGATCAAAAACTAATGAAAAGAACAAGGTAAGATTCCTTCAACAAATTTGCATTGAGCACCTACTGTCTTCTAGAACTGGAATATAGAAATAAACAAGAGAGGCAAACTCCTTGTCCTCCTGTGGAGTCTATAGTTTATTGGGAAAAATAGATATGGACCAATTGTCTATAAAACTTGAAGAGTGTTTAGGGTGTTTTTAAGCTCTGCAAAGCACTTTAGATGCTGAAAACTGAAGGGCTAGCACAAGTTGTCTAGGAAAAGATTAGTAGAATAAAGAAGTAAAAGTAATGCATGAAAAATGTCAAAAAAAAAAGTCTTAACAATGTTCTTTATCTCCTTATGTTTTGACTAGCCTAGTTCAGTAGGAAGTTCATGTTTCCACCATATTTCATTGCTCTGTTTTTGGACCATTTTGTACAGAGTACTCCGAAGTCTGTTTAGGGATCATGCTCTATGACAACTTGGAAAAGAAGATGGTGTGTCTGTATATTTTTTTCTTTTGCCATTGAGATGTTTGACATATTTGGGTGCACAATAAGCAAACACAGATGTGACTGAAGCAAAATAACACAAGGAAGTAATGACGAAAAGCTGAAAATGAAAAGGCCATGCAGCATATTTCACAAATGATTTGAACACCAGAGGTCAGACCATATCAATCCTATGGTTATGCTCCCACATGAATATCATATTACAGGAAATACACATTGGAGAAGAATTAAAAAGGTGCACAAGGGGGGTAACCAAGATCTGAAAGTCTTGGTATGCAACAGGGTTAGTGACGGAGCTCCATGGAAGGAAGAGCAGGTCATACTGTGGTGTTCCTCATTCTGAGACTCAGAAGACCTGCAGTTACATGGTTGGGAAAAAAGATAGATGCAAGACCAAAAATTCCAATGAACTACATCTGAAGCAATGCCATTACACATAAAGTAATTTGGGAAGTAGCCTCCTAAAGTCAGCAGGAGATGCTCCACATATGCACATACTAACAGAGAATTGGGAAGAGGAAATGACTGAGTACAAGAAACAGCAAAGTTGGGAGTGGGAAGAGAGAGCTCAGCTGTCTTGATTTCTCCAGAATGTCTTTTTAACATCTCAGACAGTGAAGTAGAGAATGCATACAGGGCTGTTACTAACATCACCTACTCTTCAGGGAAAATGAAAAATGTCACCACTTGGCAACTAAGAAAGCTGGCAAGTAAAATGGGGGAACAGAAAGTGATCAACAAGAAATTTACCATGAAACCAACAGGAAATACCTGGCGATTTAGCAAAGACTTATTTTCCTAAGCTATGAAAATAATTTTTCTATGGTATAGCTAGGAGAATTGACTAAAAGTCTTAGAAACGCCCAGTGATTTACTGACTAACCTCGTTACCTCCCCTCTGCTTCTGTCCTCTGCATAAATTGTCCTATTTATCAGATAATGTTTGGGGAACTCTTTCCAGCAGCTGTCTATTAGCTATCTTCAAAAACTCTCTCCTTAGACCACAGAAGCAGATACTGAGGCATTACTGCTCTAAATGATATTCCTTAATATAAAACATTGTTTTGCTATTCATTCCTTCGTTCTCTCATCACATATGCTATAAGTGCTCTCTGCACACCTCGTGCCATGTTTAGAGGCAGATCTGGAAAAGATGACTCCACTTCTCCACTTTTGCACAATGGACTTTCTGATTATCTCAAGGAGAGGGAGTAGATGATGCTATAAATGAATATTCTAGGGTGCTCTAACCTCGTACACAGCTTCAGTGAATGTAAATTGTTATCGCAGTCTTAGTGGCTTTGTTTCTAAACTACCTCAGGCTGGCTGGTCACCATAACTTTGGTCCTGACAGATGGATACAGGACTAACTCCAGGGTTTCAAGTATAATCAGAGTATAAAGCCAAAAACAAAAAATGCAAGAAAAAAGCATCATCAACGTATGTTAGACAAATAGTAAAAATATTATGCCATTATTTTTTCTTATTCTAGTGGAATATTCAATTTCTTTTTTTTGTATTTGTAATTCTGTGTTCCTTCTTAAAACAAGCTCCTTCCCCTGTCCACAGCTGTATATGCTTTAGGCTCCACAAAACTTAAATTTGCCCTTAGTGGAGAGATGTGAATTCTTCTTTCTAGGTTCTGCTATTATCTAGCTGTGACTACTAGGGTTGGTCAGTAAATTTATTTATTTATTTATGGTTGTTGTTATTATTACCATTTTTTAAAAGGGGAAAAAATCCTTGTTTCTTGATTTTAACTTTTTCCCTCTTATTTCGTGTCAACAAAAACCCCAAATATTTTCCCAGTAGCAGAAACCAGAAATCTGAGAGTCAGTCTGGTCCCTTAACCTGTCAAAGCCAAACCAATGTATGATTCTTTTGATTTTGACTTCCATATCTCTCTCAATTTCATATCCTTTCCTTCATCCACCTCCATTCTTGTGACCACTGTACAAGTTACCATCATTCAAAACACTCCTAGGTTCTAAACAATCCCAGTGAACTTGTAGGAGATAAATTTTACAAACTTTCTGCAAAATGTTTCGATAATTTATACTAAGCATCTTCAGGTAATTTTGTTTTATTTTAAAAATCTTATTTCTTTCAATATTTATTTATTATTTTACCTCATGTTTCCTTTAAACTTACATAACAATATTTTCAATGAATGGTAGTGGTGAGTTTTAGAAAACGTTAAGCAGTGGAAATATACTTGTCATGGTAAAATTCATTTTAGTTAAGGGATCATTTACAAACCCTCCAGCCCTCCCTACTTCAGCTTGGTAGTGCATCTACTACAGCAGTTCAGCTTCAAAGGTCATCTGCGGGACTTATACTGATGTTTGGCTCTGGAATTCCTTTTTATCTTTCATATATTTAAGCCCTGAGTTGCTACCTAATCTAAAATTCCCTCAAGTGGACATTGAATTATCTATCTCCTTATAGTTCTCATTGGACCTAGTACTGAAACACTGTAAGTGCTTACTAAGTATTTGTGAATTTGTTCAATTTATTTGAATTATAAGATTTTGCGCTGGTAACCATCCACCCATCCACCCATTTATCCATCCATCCATCCATCCATTTAACAAACATTAATTAAGTGCCTATGTGTGCCACTATGGATGCCTAGAGTGGGAACAAATGAAAGCTGGGCTGTTCTGGTGGAAGTGGGCTGGCGGACCCGGAGTCCGGCCTAGCTAACTTCCTCCTGGTAGCATTTGAAGCTTACGTCTGTGGATAGGTGTGAGCGACGTGTGCCAGGCACTATCCCCACAACCTCACTCTGCCAGGTACTTCCTAGGCCATGTGCTGGCTATATAACAGTTAACACTATACAGTGCCTTCCCTCCAAAAGCTCACATTGTCATGGGCAAGACCAGGAGGTAATGAGACAAACCGTAATGACTTTGCCTAAAGAAGCTAGAGAAGTTATACAGTGGGGATATCTTTTGAGCTAGGTCTTGAAGAATGAGGGAACCATCCAGCAGGCATATAAAGTGGGGAAGCACTCCTAGGATAGGAATTGGCATCAGCAAGGGCACAGTGGTGTGCAAGCACATGCCAGTGAAGACGAGAGGGGGCTTCTGTGGCTCTGACATAGCACACACGGAGGTGGAGCAGAGGTGTCGCAGCAGTGGGATACTGTAGAGCTTTGTTGACTATCCTGAATGCAACCAGCAGCCACCATCGCTTTTAAATGGGGAGATGTGATCAGCCTTGCATTTCAAAGCTAATATAGAAAACACCTTACTGGTTCTGAGCCTCCAGAGCAGGAATCCTATATCCAGATTCCAAAATGATTTGTCACTTGGTATATAACTGCGGATGCCTGCCAGATGACTCATAGAAGCCGCTATCACAGACCCATCCCTTCTGATATTAATTGTACTTAAGCTGAACTGTGAAGCTCCAATAGTGTTGAGGAACGAGAAAGAAAACGTGTTTGAAACATAACTCTCTTATTTTAAAAGTTTTCAAAGAAAGTAAGAATTCTGGACAAGGAACTACAATATTCACTCTCTTTCTCTAACTGTACATTTCTTCTAAACAATTTTCTGAGATTTCTCCATTGATTAAAGTTAGGACTTCACTGTGGGAACCCTTGAGTTTTAGCCAAACATAGATTACGCTTTGGATAATGCTGTGCACAGTGAGATGGAATATGCCTACTTTTGTGTATCTAAAAATGATTAAGAAGTTCTGTCCTGAATGTGAAAGCCAGAATGAAATGATACACATTAGGCACAAAGCAAAGAAGTAAAGTACCACCTGGAGGGCAAAAAATATGGGTTTCGACATGGGCATATCTGTAGGTCTATCAAAAATATGATAAGGCAGAAAAAGCTGCTTGCATTAAGATCCACGTCTCTGAATTCTCCCAGAGTCCAGGCACAGTCAAGTGTGGGGAGATTGGCACTTCCCTAGGGAGGTCTTCTAGGCAGAATGAGCAGAAACATTAATCATTAACCTCAATGCGAAGCCGTGTGTTAACAGTTCATATTTGTAAATGTTTTTTGATCCTCAGATAAGCTGTTTCTTATACCAGCACTCCCTATGTAACTCCAAAACTTTTTCTTTTTTTTTTTTTTTTCAGTTGAGACCTTGAGTGGGGGAGGAGGTTGTGTTTGGGGAGAGAGTTAGAGCTTCTCTGCACCTGGGAAAATGCTAATTCTTGTTTTTAAGAAAATAGGCTAAGAAAAGGCTCAAGGGAGTCTAGGACATCAAAGAACTCTTTTAAAACAACTTTTTTTGACGATTTAAATGAAAATGAGGCAGACATATATGGATTAAATTTCCCCTTAAAGCAGCCTGAGGTTTAAAGATTAAGGGGGAAAGAGTTGGAGGCAAAATGTATTGGGGGTTTATTATCAGAGTTTCAACTACCCAAACTGAGTGCATTAACCCATGATGCATCCGTGTGCACTCCCATATGTGTGCTTGCATGCAGACGTGCGCACACGTGTGCCCCATGGCCGTGAGACAGTCTCTCCATAGCTGATGATTTATGCAGCTTGCCAGAAGAGAAGTAGGCCATGCCAGCCTTGAAAGCACTTTAGTTTGGTTGTTTTTACTCATGAAGGACATGTTGTCCTGTAATTACTCTGTCATTTCTTAAAAGGTGAAATTCTTAACAGGTTTGTGCTTTATGTGTTGCTGTGAGTGTTCTTGTCAGAGCACATCTAACCACGTTGGAATCCCCATTCCATATCACCTTTATGGGGAACAAAGAGGAACTGGACATTTTAACATATATTAAAGCATCTAGGAGAAAAAACATGAGTCAGGGAGGACATAGATAAGGTGCAGAAAAATTGCAAACAACATTCCTGTTACCTCTTTAGGTTTCAAATACCTGTGAAATAAATATTTTGTCATTAACTTCTCTTTTTTTTCCATTTCTCTCTCTGTCAACAAGCAAGTATAACATTTTGTATCTGCATGTGATAACAAAATAGGGTAGGGTAAAAATAGCTAATGTTTAACTCAAAGGAAAAAATGAAAAACATACAACTCTAACTAACGTAAATGTTAAAGTTACATTTTAATACTTAAGAGAATGTAAAAGGAGATGCTGGAATTAATCAAGTTAGTTATTTGTTCTGTGTACTACTGATAAATGTTCCAAGGTTAGTGAATTAAAAAAAAAGAAAAGTTTGAAAGCCTCAAATAATTAAGAATTTTACTGTTTCAAAGATCAAATGCAATAGGAATGTAATTCATTTTTTTCTATACCAAAATTAATCCTTCAGTTTGAAAAGTCTAGCACTGTGAAATGTTACAGGGCATTTCTGAGCCAAGTCAGAATGAACATTTTAGCAGGCTTATCATCAGCTTAAGAATGATGTTCTAATTTCATAAATTGTAAAAAAGTCTTGCCTTCTTTAAGTCCATAGGAAAGTCAGATCAATAAGTGAAATGTCTGCAGACTATATGGCTTTGTATGATTAAGAAAGCGGAAGTCTAACCTCGGTGTATGATATAGGCAATTACTTTCTCGTGAGTTCTCAAGGCTAGGTCTCCTCCTGAGGTTCTTAAACTGCGATCATCAAACATAGTTACTTTTCATTTGGACCCAGCCCATAGCAACACAGCCATTTATCATTCCATCAGCTACCTGCTCTCTGCTGGGGCATTTTAGTAAAAAAGCTGTCTCTCTTGTACCCTCACCTGCACACTAGTGCTCAGAAATCTCTGTTAACTTGAACTTTTGAAAACATAACACACATTAATCATGGAAGTCAATGCTGAGATTCAGCCAGTGCACAATGGGTTACAGCCACCGTGTTTATGTTTGGAGTCTTTTCTGATGGTGGCATCATCTTTGTTACTCAGTGCTCATGAAAAATTGATTTTTACATATTTTGAATATTATCCTTGAATGGATGCATAGTGATTGCTATCTTAAATTCTTCAGGTCAATGTCACTTCTTCTCAATTAATGCTGTCACTGACTTAGTTAAGGGTCTTGTGATAGTTTGCCAAGGCTATTGCAAGAGGCCCTGATACAGCATGAGGCCAGGAGTGTTTGCCATAGGATATAGGCCGGATGAGACATGTCTAGGTAGGCAAGACTGCCCAAGCCTCTGCTATCATGATAGATTTAGAACCTTCAAGGAAAACAAAATACACATACACAGAAAGATTCGGAGAAGATAGAAACTAAGAAGGGAGTTTTGGTTCAAGAAAGATGGGCTAATGTCAGAGGAGAGATGATTCTGAAGTTGACAGTGTGTCTACTCACGAAGTCTCCCAGCCAATCTTGTAGCCTTTTGCCTGAGTTTCAGGACAAAGTAAATGCAGGTGAAAATCAAAAGTTAATTTCTCCTCGATCTTGGCAGGACTTTGGAAGCATAGCCCTTGGCAGCATTGACTTCAGTACTTTCTCTAGCCAGGAGAAGAGGTATCCTTAGCAGACACCTCAGTTCCATCAAAACCTTGATGTATATGCCAGTGGGCGTCCGCAGAAGCAGCATCCCCCTAGGCTCCTTGACAGTAGTTTAGCAACGAAACAGCCTGTTTGGATATTGACAGCCATGGTCATGGGAGCCATGACCATAGAAAGCCAGTGTTCTAATACATCCATTTATTGATTGCAATCAATATTGAGTTCTTACTAACTAAGAATAAGGGATTAGGAATATAGTAGTATAGCAAAACAACAACAATACCTACCTTTTTGACCATTAACCAGAGTAAAAAATACATTTTCTATCCCAATCCAGTACACATGCATATATGTGTACATATACCACCATGTATATTGAAACAATGCTAACCCTTGCCATGCATACTCTGATGTATTCTGTATTTACAGATATTTTCTATTATGCCTTATTTTATTTAAAAAGATACACTGGTCAGTCCTGCTAAATTGATTTATGTATCATTAATGGTCTGTGACCCACAGTTTGAAAAACACTTTTCTAACAGGGACTGAAGCTGTTATAGCTAATGTTTATTAAGCATTTACTACAGTGCTAGGCACTGTTCTAAGTATATTACATGTATTAACTTATTTAGACTTCATAACTTAACCCTGTTCACTCAGTAAGTGGAGGAAGCAGGATTTTCCAGACAGTCTTAAAATTCTACACACTTAACCAGGGAGGAAGGAAACAGTGACTATTACAGAATAACCAAGGGGACAAGACACCTTTAAAGACTACCAGATCTAATTAGAAAACAAATTTAAGGCAGAGTTTTCTATGAACAATCAAGAAAATAATGCCTTACGAGTGTTATATGATGCTTTTGCCTTATAACAGTGCTATGGCTGGAAAACACAGGCGACACCCCGTTCCATCCCTGCTTCTTCTAGAATTGAATTCTTTCAATGCAAAATGATCTTTTCATCCTCCGACTTCAAAATCTTCAGTGAATCTCCAGGGCTCGCTTGGAAAATTCCATTTGCCTTAGTATGGAGTGTGTATTCCTTTGTGCGCCACCCCTGACTACATATTTAGCCTCAGTTTTCATCACTCCCAACAGGAATCTACATTGCAACCAGGCCTCGGTATCTGCTAAGCATAAACAAGCCGTGGCCTTTCCTGTTTCTGTACTTCTGTATATGCGCTTGGTCTTTGCATACGTTCTTTCCCCCGCCTACCATTCCCTTCTCATATTCTCCACTGGTTGCTTTCTACTCACTCTTCAAGAACTTGTTGACTTTTTGAAGAAGCTTTCTTTAGCTACCTCCCAGTCCCCTGGCACAATTAAGTGGTATCTTTTGCTGTTTTACAGCCCCTTATATAGACCTCTATTATCTCACATATTACTTGACATTATCATGATGGTTTGCATAATCAATTTTCTGAAAGCAGAGCTTATGCCATATCACCTTCTTGCTACTCAAGAGGAGGACTTGGGGATTTTCTATTAAAGCACAAATAAAAAATCCACACCATAGGGAAAAAAATATTGTTTTCACGCTCCTTATTGTTCCAAGAACTACTCTAATAGCTGAGAACCATGAGTCTAGTCACATTGGGCTGCAGCTAGAATGGGAAATGTCTATTGGAAGTAACATAGTATGCTTAGAGGCAGAAGCAGGCCAAATTAAAACATCCTGGAGAAGCCTGGAATTTAAACACTGGAGAGAACAATTCAATAATTGAGGGAGTATGTCACAGGGTTTTATAAAAGGGCTCAGTCTCAGTATTGAGTAATGGAATGTTGCTTAGCAATTGTCAGGATTATCCATGACATCTATTGCTTACATTTACAGAAATGGGTTAAGCAGATTACATTT
Source organism: Pongo pygmaeus (assembly GCF_028885625.2). Lineage (NCBI taxonomy): Eukaryota > Metazoa > Chordata > Mammalia > Primates > Hominidae > Pongo > Pongo pygmaeus. The sequence goes on along the minus strand of NC_072373.2, from coordinate 142,274,208 downwards.
ATATAAAATGTAAGGATTTCTAAATATAAACACAAAAGTCATAAAAGAAAGCATTAATAATATAAATTTATAAAAATTAAAAAGGTCTTCACATTTAAAAGCATAATAAAGGGAAAACAATAGGAGGATGAGAAAAATTTTTAACATATTTGAGGTATATCTTTAATATACAAAGAGCCTTTACAAATCAATAAGACAATATAATTCTCCCAACAGGAAAATGTAGAAAGACAATTTACAAATAATAAATAAATACACACATATTCTGTGTCAGTCAGAGTTTAACCACTGAAGAATAACCAGTATGAGATACGTATTAAGATATTGACCATAGGGACTTGGCTTACATGATTGTATGTCTGAAATCCATCCTGACATGGGTCCTCGGGAAAGGCTGTCCATAGGTGAGGTTTCCTCTTCAGGAAAGAGCTGTGCTCTTAAGTCCTCTTAGTGATTGAATCAGGCCCACCTAGATTACCTAAAATAATCTCTCTTCCTTAAAGGCAACTGATTATGGACCTTAATCACTTCTCAAAATATCTTCACAGCAACATCACAGTTTAATGTGTCAAGTTAACACAACAAAAATCGTACTGTCTATCCCTTGAAAACTTGACAGTTATACACATTTTCCTAAACCATATTTAATCTCCAAGCAGAAAAAAAAAGTCATATATTTCTACCTAACCTGAAACAATTATCTTTCATATAGCTGAAAACACAGTAACCTTTTCACCAGAAAAGGATGCAAAGTTTTTTGGGAGTTGTTCGTTCTTTTTTTATATCCAGTAACTTAAATACTGTGATATAAAGTTAACTATTATTAATACATCTTATATTAAATGATACGAGGATAAGAAAAAAAGAAATCAAAGTGTCATTTTTATATATATATACACACACACAAATACACACACACACATACATGCACACACACTCATATGCCCACATACAAACATATTCATAACAAAATAAGGAAGAAATAATTACATTTACAGTCATTGTTTCTGCAATTGGTCACACACTTGTAGCTGATATTTGTAACTGCCTTCTCCCACTAGGTACTCCGTATTCCCTTTTCCGTATTCCCTTTTCCGTCACCTCAGATGGTCATGGTTGTTTGCCTGGTGGAGTGATCCAAACCTTCATTTCTGAAGAGTCTGGGCCACTCTCAGGTTTGTTATAGTTTTCCATTGGCTTTAATCACAGGACATGGGAGTACTAAGAGATGCCAACCTAAGGGCCTCCTGCATTCTAAACATAGTGTCCGTTACCTCCATTGTGGAGTAGCAATTTAATTTCCCCTTGATGATTAGGACTGATAATCCCAGCCAGTACAGTAACTCTCTTCTTTGCCTGTGAACTCAGAGACATGAGGAGCTTACAATGGTCAGGTAATAGCTTCAATTTTCAGATCAATGGAATCATTGTGATGTCTTCTGGTAGAAGCACTCCTAACTTTGGAACTAAGACTTCTAGATCAACAATGCACAAGTTCAGGGGGATAGCAAGCAAAACTCCTGATAGTGGCTTCCCAGGAATAAGAGTGAGTGGAGTCATTTTCATCCCTTGATTTTCTCATTTTCACCCCTTGATTCCTGGACCCATGAATCCTGGCTATAGGAGAAGCAGTACCATACACTAGATGCAGATTTACAGCACATACAGCCTCATGGAGGAAAGTACTTCAGTCCTGGAAGGTATCGCCATGTAGTTGGTGCTGTGTCTGAATTTCCAAAAGGCCATTCCAATATTCTATGAAGCAGCTACTTCAGGATGCTGAGGAACATGGTAAGATCAGTGAATTTCATGAACATGGTCCCATTACTGCACTTTATTTGCATGAAGTAAATTTCTTAATCAGAAGCAATGCTAGATGGAATAGTGTGATGGCAAAAAAGGCATTCTGTATGTCCACTGATGGTAGTTTTGGCAGAAACACTGTATGCAGGGAAGGAAAATCCACACCCAGAGTAAGTGTCCATTCCAGTAAGAACAAAGCATTGCCTCTTCCATGATAAACGCAATCCAATGCTGTCATACCATCACTACATTGCTGGCTGATCACTGCTGGGAATGGTGCTGTATCAGGGACTCGGTATTGGTTTCTTTTCTGGCAGACTGGGCACTCAGCAGTGGCTGTAGTCAGTCCAGTCTTGGTGAGTGGAAGTCCATGTTACTTAGCACTTTCATAACCTCCATCCCTGCCACCATGGCCACTTTGCCCATGAGCGCATTCCGTAATGACAGTACTGGCTGGGGAAAGAAGCTGACTGGTATCCAGAGAACGGACCGTCCTGTCCACTGGATTATCAAAATCCTCCTATGCTGAGGTCACCCTTTGATTAGCATTGATATGGGACACAGATATCTTTACACTCTTTGCCATCAAAAAGGTTTTTCCACATACCTCTTTCCCAAACCTCTTTGTTACCAATTTTATAATCATTTTGTTTCCAAACAACTGGCCACAGATCATATATCTGTATAGACTCTTACCTCTTGTTATTTCCTTTGCCAGTGTATCTCCAGGTGCTGTGTTTGAAGTTCTACCCACTGGGAGAAATTTCCTTCACTACTGTCTTTCAAGGATGTCCAGAAAGGGGCTGCACTGCTGTTGCTGTCCACTTTTGAATGGTGCCTGAATATTGTGCAGAAACATCTGTAAATCAGGCCCAAGTTTTATCTTCCTCAGTCAACTAGTTGTGTGTGTGTGTGTGTGTATGTGTGTGCGCACATGCGCACGTGCACTTGGGGGAAGATGCATATATTTGTGTGTGTGTGTGTATAAATATATATACATATATATGTCTATATCTACTCATCCTCATTTAAAATAAGTTAGTATACGACAAAACAAAAAAAATAAGTTTAAACAGTTAATGCTGCATCTTTCCAGGCAGCTAAGGCTAGCATGCATATAAAAATTGTGTATTCAAATTCTTTAAGTCTCATAAAGTGCCGTAGTATGTACAGTATTATTTCTCAGTAAGCTTAACACAGTCAACTTTTTTCTCTTCCACTAGAGTAGATCATTTTTTTGGTTGCTCATCAGATAATTAGCTTGCCAGGAAAGGAGCTAAGACCATGTTACAAGATTTACATATAGATCTCTAAACACCACAGAAGCAACAGCAAAGCAAGTTACTCACCAAATGACAGCCATGAGGGAACTAAGACCTTTAGATAGAAGAGTAAATGTCTACCCCTCTCATCTCATGAGCTAAATAAATAAACAAGCCAATCAGCCAACCAACCCAGAGTAAGGATTATTTTCAAAGTCAATACAAAACTCTATTTCAACACTAATAACTGTTTATTAAGACTTACTCTCTTTCAAAAACATGATAGGTTTTGGGGATATAAAGATGAACATATCTTGTCATTGAAAATATTCTATATCAAAGATAAAACACATGTCTTTGACCTTAAGAAGTTTGCATTCTGAAAGATATGAAGAATAATTACTAACAGTGTATACTGAAACCTATGTAAGCATAACAATCTATACATAAAAACATATATAAGTATATATTTATGATGAAATAGGAGCATTACTTACATCTTGCTGATAGTATAGCTTAGAATAATCACATAGTAACAGTTACTAAAAATATATAGTGTTTATTTTATGCCAAACAATGAAATACATGCTTTTTCTCAAATGCATTAGCCATTTAATTGTTCCAGAAAAACCTACATTTATTATTATCACCATTAAGCAGATGAGATGATTGTGAATAAAAGAGATCATTTAACAAATGTCCCCATACCACTATAAAGTAGAGGTGGATTTCCGGTTTGAGTCTAAATCTTATGCTTTTATCCATTAAGCGAAGCTTCTTACAGTGAAATAGCAAATAAACAATTCAGTACCTCATCAGTAAGAACTTTATGAGGTGATCCCTTTGCCTTAGTTATACATTCACAACTAATATGGTGTAAACAGTAAAAAATGCTGGGTTCAAGTTCTGGCTTCGCTAATGTCTGGTTGTGTGACCTTAGCAAAGTCATTTAACCTTGCCAGTGCTCTATACCTTGTCTATAAATGTGTTAAATAGTAAATAGCTTATATCATTGGCAAGTCTTAGACATTAAGTGTTTTGTAAATTGAAAAGGTGAATCTAAAGGTAAAATGTTATCAGCTTTCTTTGCAATGTTGCAAGAGGCTAAATGAAAATTAGAAAATAATGAGCAACAATTTTGAAAATTCCTTATATCAGTATTTTATCCTGGAATTAATATCATCTCCATGATAAAATATAAAATCAAAAGAAACCAACTAAGAAAATCAATAATTCCTGAAAGAATTTGATGAGGGAGTTAAAAAGATCTCTATTTGAAAGGCAAGTGAGTGAACACCTATACCGATCAGTTGAGTGACGTTAGCTAAGTCATTTACTCTCTAGGCTTCAATTTCCTCGTTTACCAAGCTATAGGTTTGGGCTAAATAATCTCTAAATGCCCTTGCAAGTCTAACAGTTTATCATAGGAGACCCTCAGGATCCTCTGGCTGGGACCACTGTCCTCTACTTTGTTCTGACCAGTTTAGAGAATTAGAAATATCTTCCACCCAGTTGATCAAGTTGCATTTCAACCAAAGAAACTCTAAAGATAGTGTGCCTTTGGTCTGCTTTTCTGAATTGAATTAACAGTTTTGTAAAATGTATCTTTCATTGACTTCAATACCAACCCCTTAATCCCTGGAAATTAAATGAGGGAGTTTGAGTTTGAGTTTCCCTGGTGTTATTGGTGTATGGAAAATCTTGTTACTTAAATCTCACTTTTGTGTGTTACATTGTAATTTTTAAGAGATCATCATAGCAATCTCTTATTTCTGTTAACTCTGAAAATCCAAATGGGTTTATTTCTTAAATTGCTAATAACCTTACCCAGCCAGACAAATTATCAAGTATACGGACTACAGTTGAACACGAACTCTTTATTTGATGAAAGCAAGGAAAATACTAAGATTTCCATTTTGAGAATAAAACTGCCAGGGTGAATTACTTGAAATGCAGTTCAACATGATGAAATGCCATAAATTATACTGAACATTTCTTTGTGTAGATATTCAGCTCTGTATGCTTTTATTGATAAAGCTGCAACTCCCCCCACCACACACACTTTTTTTATGAGGACTAACAATTACATTACCCTGAAAAAGAACTTGACTCCTTTATCTGACTACCAGACCTTTACAGACAACTTATTGTCTTATACTAATTTTGGCAGAAAAAAATATATATATCTCTGCTGACAAGCTCTGCCTTGTACCTTGTGTCCTTTTGGTCTTTGTAGCAAGAGAAGAAGACATTTTACTCGTTAAAAGCAGGAGCCAAGGTGGAAAGTATTCTCAGATACAACGTAACAAATGTACTGCTGCATAAAGATGCTTTTTCAAACAAAAGTCTGGCAGAGCTCAGGAATCAGAACAGAAGGTAATACAGAGTTCTACCAGGCTGTACTCGAAGCTCTCGAAGTGTGCTGGATGATTCCCCACACACTTTTCCCCAACTGGGCATGAGTTTTGGCAGTGAGTCTTCCGTTTAGGTTCTGCCATTTGATTTTCAGGGAATTGCTACAGTATACAAAAGTTAAAAAAAAAAAAATCAAGGTTTTAAAGTTCCATATGTTTGAGCAAAGTCTTCAATAGTGACCAGCTGCATTCCAAAGAAACCTGTTTGAAAGTTTGGACAAAACCTCTGCCGAGTTGGGGAGGAAAAGGCCTCGTTCCCTTTGCATTAGTCACTCCATAAAAGATTAATCCTAATGAGCTACTTTCTACAGGCAGGCACACCCAGCCTTTGTATTACATACCTACGATTTCTTAGTATTTAGGCCAAAATGTGTACACTCAGATGCTGATAGATATCGTCTTTCCAGAAACCATTAACCACGGTATTAACTGTAATAACTTAGTGAGTTTAAGGAATGAGGCCAAGCCGGGGGGTGGGGGGAGGGGGAGTCGCTGGGGAAAGAGTTCTTCAAAGCAGTGCAAAAGAACACACTGATGGAACTTAACATTTCTAAAAACAGAGCAAGAAGAAAACCCAGTCCACTATTTTTTCATTTAATCTGTTCTACTCTGCCATCCGTTCCTCTGCTAGATCAGTTTTCAGCAGGTAGTGCTGCTGGCTTAATTGATTTCATCAGTTAATGGCAGCCACTCTGATGGAGGTTGATGCTTTTTATTCAAAGAATCTGCGTGAAGGTAGAACCTCTGATACCTTTGCCACGCCATGGGAAGACCACCACCATACACAGGATTGCTACACTGACCCGAGAGATTTCAGCAGTTCACTACTTTTGCACTATGACACAACTCCACTGTAGCCCGGTCCCAGGGAGCTGGTGGAGAAGCCTGTTGCTCTGAATACGTTTCTAGGAGTTAAGGGTTTATACCTAACCAACTTTATTCTAATGCAGTTCTAAAATTAAATTTCCTTTATATTCCATGACTGTTTTGCCTTATGAAAAAGGGCTTTTTAATTTTATTTTTCTCACCTGTCACTTGAAACTTTAGTGACTATTGAGACCAAGAAGACAAAGAGGCAAAGCAACTGGAAGAAATATACAAATGGAGATAAGGAGGGCATGTGAGGCAGGGTGAAGTCTGAATCCAGTCAGTGGTAACAGTCAGTTTGAATTTAAACTCAACCATTGACTGAGCTGTATATACGGCCATATGCACAGCACAGTGCTAGGTGATGTCCATTTAGCAAGCAGATCAATGACTCTCACCTTTAAAGACTTACATTTTAGTGAGAAACAGATCAATAATATTTGCTAACATTATTTTTGCAATTTTTTTGGTGACAAACTCCGACACAAAGTAAAGCACTTTATAGGCTGTATCACTTATAATCCTCACTACATCATATTATTAAGTAATTATTATTCCCACTTTGTAAATAAGGAATGTTAGGCTCAGAAAACATAACTGCCCAAGCCAATAGATGGGCATTAGGGGGATCAAACCTAGATTTTTCTAAACTCAGGAATCGTGTTCTTTAGGATTATGACATAACAATTCACCAAGGATACAATAAAAAATAATATGAGCCTATTGGAATAAAGGCTAAAACAGAGGTAAGAAGAAGTTCTTTGGGATAACAAAATAAGGAAAAATTAATTTTAGCTAGTTTAATTAGGAAGTTGTAAATCCTTGGCTGTTTCAATGCCTTCAAGATGTTACTAAGAGTTTTGAATGCCAGTTTATATTTGAGTGTTATTTTCAGGAAGTGAGGTGCAGTCCCATCTTTCTAATTGAAGATGTAACATGCAAGCAGAAAGGAGGCTTTGAGATGAGGGCCTGCATATCACGACGGTCTGTGCCGTCCAGTGCAGTAGCTGCTAGCCCTCTTGTGCTACTGAGCACTTAAAATGTGGCTAGGGAGACTGAGGAATTAACTTTTTAATTTAACTTAAATTACTTTAAATTTAAATTTTAAAATTGACCCTCAATTCAGTTTTTGGAAACTGTTTTTGTACATTTGAAATAACTTAGGTATGTGAATCTAATTTTTCAACTGTAAATTTCATAAAATCTAAACACAGATCAAGCACTTTTGATGAATGCTTAACTGAGATATTCTGTAAGTGTACATTCTAAATTTTGAAGACTTAGTAAGAAAATATGAATGCAAAATATCTTAATAACATTTCATATTATTTTGGATATGTTGGAGTAAATACAATGTATTATTAATTTCACCTAGCTCTGTTAATTTATTTTTTAATGTAGCTACTAGAAAATTTTAAATGACACATATGGCTCATATCATATCTCTAGTGGACAAAGCTGGCTTAGTCTAAGGGCAAAGACTTTACTACTAGGCAGAAATTGGAGAAATCAGTAAAATCTGGACAAAAGCCTCAGGCTCTGTGAACTTAATATCAAGGGCATTTTGCTTTGGAGGAAGCAGTAGAGCAATAGATGTGTACCTGTACCTGAGGTGAACAGCCTGTATAATCAAAGAACAGGACCAACAGAATGAGGCACTAGGCCCATATGAAGCTAAGGTAGTCATACAATTCTAGGACTTGAAACAAGAAGCAGAAGTCACTTGTATGCACACAGCCTTCCTTTCTCCATGAGAAGATAAACACCAAACAATCAGCAACTGGTATGTACTTTTCAGTCACATATTTGTCTACATCTGTTCTAAGCCTATTTCAATAGTTTCTCAAATTGCAATTTGTCTTCACTTTGGAAGGAATGCAATATACCTTTATCTGGTTTCTTAGGTACCCTTCTTTGTTGGTGGCAGAAAGATTAAACCATGCAAGCCCTGGATCATGAAAGGAAACTTCACTTTCACCTCTAACTACCTAACCATCATAAACCCAACATAGTCTCCATTCCCTGCTCTCCCAACCATTTACAGACCTGCTTGGGAATCTGTTCTCCCCAGGAATCTTCAATCCATGATTAATAAAAATTTTCATACTCTCTTGGTATGTGTGTGTGGTACCATCAGTCATGATATCTGAACCAAGTTTCCCGTGGGGAGTCCATTCATTGCTGTGGGGTGATTACAACAGCATATAATTCTAGTTGACAGCTATGTGCCTTCAACTTACTGAAGGTACTATTCCACTCTCTTGACTTTTATTGTTGCTACGATAATTCTGCTGTCTGCAGTCAGTATAATATTATTCTTTCAAATGATTTTTCCTTCTTTTTGGCACTTTAAATAAACTTATTTTTTATGTTGGTGTTCTGAAGTTTCATTATGATATGTCTAGGTGTGGATTCAATTGTACTTATCATGTTGAGGCTACTTTTACTATTTGAATCTGATGATTCATGTTCATATCAGTTTTGGAACAATTTCTCAATTACCATTTTAATTGTATATTCTCCATTTTTTCTGTTCTCTTCTTCTGGATTCCTTTGAAATAGTTCTCTTACATGTTATCCTTTTCTTTATCATTCTGTGCTATATTATAGGGGTAATTTTTAGAGATCCATCTTCCTGTTTCCTAATTCTTCCTTTAGCTAGATTTAATATGTACTTTAAAAAGATTGTTGGCCAGGCGCGGTGGCCCACGCCTGTAATCCCAGCACTTTGGGAGGCTGAGGCGGGTGAATAACGAGGTCGGGAGATCCAGACCATCCTGGCTAACACAGTGAAATCCCGTCTCTAATAAAATTACAAAAAATTAGTCAGGCCTGGTGTCATGCACCTGTAGTCCCAGCTATTCGGGAGGCTGTGGCAGGAGAATGGCGTGAACCCAGGAGGCAGAGCTTGCAGTGAGCCGAGATTGAACCACTGGACTCCAACCTGGGTGACAGAGAGAGACTCCATCTCAAAAAAAAAAAAAAAAAAAAAAAGATTGTTAGTTTTATATTTTCAATGATTATTTAAAATTTTTATTTTCTCTATTTCAATAGCTGACTAGTCTTTTTATACTACCTTTAAAAATCATTCTCTCATTGCCTTTAAAGGTATTTAATACTTTTAAACAAAATTATTTTATAGTATCTAAACTTCTTATGTGAGGGTAGGATGTGCATAATCCCATTTCCTGTGTGTGATGACTCCTGTTTACAGAGAATTGTTTTCTTTTTTTTTGAGACAGAGTTTTGCTCTTGTTGCCCAGGCTGGAGTGCAATGGTGTGATCTCGGCTTACCACAACCTCCGCCCCCTGGGTTCAAGTGATTCTCCTGCCTCAGCCTCCCGAGTAGCTGGAATTACAGGCATGCACCACCACGCCCGGCTAATTTTGTATTTTCAGTAGAGACGGGGTTTTTCCATGTAGGTCAGGCTGGTCTCGAACTCCCAACCTCAGGTGATCTGCCAGCCTCGGCCTCTCAAAGTGTTGGGATTACAGGCGTGAGCCACCACGCCCGGCACAGAGAATTGTTCTCTAGTGTGTTCTGTAAATTCTGAATTATTACCTCATTTTGAATAGAGATTTATCTGTGAGAATCATATTCAGCTTGTTGAGGATATATCCCTTCATAAATGTTTTGTGTTTGCTTCTACAAAGCATTCCAGTTTGGGACAAAGACATGTAAGTGTGCATGTTTAAAGGGATCCTTGCTTACATTGATAGTATAATTTTGAAAGCACATTGGCCTAAGGGAAAGCAAGAGATTATAAACTCTTAAGTATGTAGTTCCCCCTTCCTCTTAGAGCTTATGTTTATTTTTTTTAAACCATCCTTAGTGTTTTCCCATACAAGTGGGCAGGATTTTGAATTTATGCTGTCCAGCTCCAGACTTATAAATGGGGTCTCAGTCACACCTCTCTCACTCCTTGGGGCTCCCTCCTTCGGCCTTGCTTCTTACTCCTTGGCTGCTGAAAATGGTGGCTCCTTCTTACCAGCACTAAAGCATCAGCTGCAGCCCACTGTCCTGCTAATGTTCCCTGTTCATTTTTGAAATTTGTTTTTTTTCTGACTTTCATGTTAGCTGGCCCATGCCATGCATTTAAAAAGATGTATGGTATTATAATATTTTTAAATTTCTAGGTATTTCATAGCTGGGACAGATGTCAAGTTATCTTAGTACATCATTGGTAGAAACAGAAATCCTCAGAAAAGCTTTCCTCCCTTTTGTTCCATAGCATGTATCCAGTGTGCTTTGAAAGTGAAAAACACTAGAATGTGGAACAAGTCATATTTTACAAGTTCTCGGATGCATTTGGAGTAAATAAAAGAGTGGTACCTTACACATTAACTTAGACCCTTTATGCTACAAAACAAATTTCTCTGATGCAAGTTGGAGAGTAGCTGTGTTGTGTTGCTATATGTGCATACTTATTCATAAATGCATATTTATTTGTGTACATAAATGGATACATATATAGACATCGATATTTCACTTTGGAAATTACTGCTTGTCAGCGCCTACTTCTGTATTACCCAGCTGTGTTTCTTAATTACTTCTCCTGAGGGGTAACACTCACCATGGTTCCCAAATAGCCTGTATTCAGATAAGGCAATATGTGTTTCTCTCATAGCTCCAGTGCACTGAAATCTGATCACTCCTGCCCTAACCATTGTTTTCCAAGGTTTGGGTGCTACTCTTCAGACCAAGAACCATTGCCCTTATAACAACCATTGAGCTACTGAGTTACTGCTTTTCCTTATGTGCCCGAGTTCCTAGACTGAGTTCTTTGTGTTTGCCCACTGTCTTGAAATCCCTATTCTGAGAGATCCTAGCCCTAAATCTGAAATCTCTTCCACTTTGTTTTTGCCAGTGTCTCTTTCTGGGACAGAGCACCTGCCACCAGTTGGTGATAACATGATGGAGGTACTCCAACCATGGTCAAACCTCTCAAAGAAATCTCCCAAGTATAACTTGCTTGGATTCTGCATGCACATGTGTTGCCCATGGACCTGGGGCCCTGAGACTTCCTCTTGGAAAACCTGGTACATAATATTTTCTAATTTGTATTAGTCAAGTTCTTTGGACACCATGTCTTGCATAGCTTTTCTGTGTTTATGAGAGTTACCATTAATGATTACAACCAAGTTTCCAGGTAAGTAATTATCAACTAATTGTATAAGGTGAATATAAATATTAATCTTTAGGAGTGGTCAAATATGTGCTTATATTTACATGTATATATTACATATACATACACACCCCCACCCACATACATACACACACACATATATATGCTCTTCATTTTACAAACAAAACACCCAATAGAAGATGGGTTGCCAAAATATTCAGCCAGGCTAATAGTTTTGATATTTATTTGCAAACTTCACTTAGCTATTCATTTTTAAAATAGAGATAAGACCTTCATTCCCTTTAGATTTTTATTTTTACAATAATTCAATACCCCAATTTTTCCATGATTATTCTTAATATGAGCATTTAATTCCTATTTTCTCATCAATAACTTAAAGTAACTATGGAAACTCTATAATAAAAGTTGACCACTTAAAATGTACAGCCTCAAAAAGTAGATATTCTCAATATTTTAATAATAGGGCAAAATACTTATTTCAGTCTCCTGTGAGTATGGTAAAAGGTGAGGAAAAAAAAAACCCATGAAGTTAGTAGGTGAGGGAATAGGACCTACTGGAATAAGAACATGGTGCCAACAAGGGTATTAAAGAGAATGAGGGAAGCGTCCTGAGAGAGCAGGGGGCCGAGGAGAAAATTGGTAGGAAGGAAGAAGGAGCTATTCAAAGAAGGGGAAGACGGGTCCTGCAAAAAAAAGGCTAAAAAGGTTTGGGAAACATTTTCAATTGCCCAGACAAAGGATCTGGGCAAACGCTTCTAAAATGATAGAAAAGAACAAAGTCCCAGTAGCAGGGAATGAGGGTCCTTTTTGGGGGTGGGAGAGTTCAGAGGTAGAATTTGGTGGAGTTCTTCTGGCAGACATTTATTCAACTGGATCTTGTAAAATTTATTTCTGGAATTTAGAATTGGAAAGTTGGATGTAACAGAATATTTAAGTAAAAAAAAAAAAAAACTATGTAAAATATACCAATTGCAAAAATATGAAGTCAAGTCTCATATAACTTTTAAAACATTAATCTTATTTTTCCTCAGGAAATGATTATAATTCCATCCATAACCATAAGAGTGATTAATTTGAAAGTTAAAAAACCTTCACATGCTCAAATTATTCTTAATAATATGGAGATAGAATGTGTTTTGTGGGAGTCAGAAATAAAAATAGAGTATATAAAAGAATGCCATCAAGTGGAAAACCAGCTGAGGCCTATTTCTTAAGAAGTCTTAGTATCTACTAAGCAGCCCACATAAAAGAAACATGTATCTTAACGTATTTGTCATATTCAAACATATTAGTCATATTCAATGCATTTTAAAATATCACCATGTATTTTATAAATGTAATTCAGAAAAACTTTGCTAATTTTCACTTCCCTAATCTGCAAACCCCCAATTCTCACAAAGAACCCTGCAGTCTCACTTCACTTCTCAGCAAAGATTTAATAGCTGAGAGCTCTATCGTGTTCTCATATTACTAAGACTTCATTACTTTTACATGCCACACTGCGGAACACTTACTAATATACTATTAAGTATTATCATAAATAATTAAAATGCAACTACACTTGACAAAATGAAAGAACAAAGTGTATTCTGTGTTGCAGTCAACTTGTGTGTATGTTGGCTGGAGTGAGCCGAGCACATATTTTAAAAATAGAAAATCAATTACTGAGAGCGACCTCAGTCGCTCTTAGCAATGGGCCTACCTCTCATTAGTGTGAGTTAGTGAGGTCTTTTTCTGGCTCTTACCTGCCAATTAAATCATATAGTCATTATATCATTATCACTGTTAAATTAAAAAAAATAAGTACCAATAGAATTTTGTCTTTGTGCCAGCTTTTTTCACATAGCCATGCCTTTCATTCCTAGTTGATTTGGTATATCCAGCACTTTTTATGCTCCCTTGCTTGCCTCACACACCCTGAGGTAAGAATTTACTATCTTATTAATTGGTCAATGTATATTTGGAAGCACACACCATGTGGTCAGCATATATGAACAGTGTTCAGGATATATAAGTGTAATAGCCTTTGTCTTCAAGGAGTTTACAATATAATTTGGGTAACAAGATCAGCATAGGAGAAAGAAAAAGGCCAGGTGTGGTAGCTCATGCCTGTAATCCCAGCACTTTGGGAGGCCGAGGTGGGTGGACTGCTTAAGGTCAGGAGTTCGAGACCAGCCTGACCAACATGGTGAAACAGTATCTCTACTCAAAATACAAAAATTAGCTGGGTGTGGTGGCGCATGCCTGTAGTCCCAGCTACTCGGGAGGCTGAGGCAGGAGAATAGCTTGAAAGCTTGAACCTGGGAGGCAGAGGTTGCAGTGAGCTGAGACCGCGCCAATTGCACTCCACCCTAGGCGACAGAGTGAGACTTTGTTTAAAAAAAAAAAAAAAGAAAGAAAGAAGGAGAGACCAAGTGACCAGTATTAGAATACATATAATTATGTTTTAGATTGTGTGGTCTTTACTCCTGGGGCAACATGTCAGAAAAACTTCCTAGATGCCATGCGCCTTGGTTAAGTGTCAGTCATATGTGCTCTGCTGGCATCCTGCATTTACTCTGTAAAAAGTTGTTCATTTTTATGTAGCTGTAATGGGATTCATGTGGTGTAATGTAATATTTCTCACTAAACCATACGCATCTTAAGGACAAGGACTGACTCTAGTTCTCAGCACCAACCAGCTGTCATGGAACGCCAGGCACAGAAAGTGATAAGGAGTGTGCAGCAACATGAGACTGGAGAGTAGGTGAGGCTGGACCACACTGGCCTCACCTGTGGCCCTGCTACAGAGTTTGGCCTTCAGCCCCAGAGCAACGGAAAGCTGGTGAAGGCTTTCAAGCAGGCGAAATGACAAGAGCAGATCTGAGCTTTGAAGAAAAGCCCTCCATCCACAGTGTGTTGAAGAACACAGTAAAAGTGAATGCAGGAAGCTCAGATCATTTGAAATAAACATTTAGTTAAGTAAGGAGGGGTGGCCAAAATTAACATGTGTTTGTGGTGTGATTTACTCAAATTTGGGTAATAGCCAGGCTTTCTTGGCCAGTGGCATGGAAGTGTGGTTATTGCTCTGTTGTTATGAATCAGCTCATTATTTCTGAAGGTAAACAGCTTAAATTACATTACTATCACTTTTGATAATCTTTGATAGTCTTCAGTATGTGCTGTGTTCGAAGTTGGGTATAGACATAGAAGCAAATTAAAAATAATACAAAAATAATACTCAAAAAGTTTCACTTACTCTCTTAGCAGGTGGCTTTGCAAAGATATTCCAAATGGAACATTTTGTTTTCTAAATCTATTATTAGTTGCTAATCTTGCTAGGTGTGCGGTCCAGATTGCTGCATTTCTAATACCTATTTGTCATCCTCCTTTGCCGAAGAATATGAAATTGTCCAGTCAGTGTTTAAGGAAACGAAATTAGTGTGAACCTTTAAGATTCTCATGGTAAACTGGTATCACTTTGGTTTCTAGAAGATGTGGATCTGGACTTGGAGTAGTGTAGGGGGTAGCACAAAGTTTTTTGGGTTGCAGGTAACTCCCTCGATACTAGCAGGAACAACGAGTTTCTTATTATGTTACTCTCTGTGCCTTAAGCCTTTCAGTGGCTCTCCATTGCTCTTTGGATCACTTCCAATAGCTTTAATAGGGTCTGCCAAGCCCTGCATGGACTGGCTCCCTCCTACCAACACCCCAGCTTCAGTTCACACCTTCTCCCCAGGGGTTCAGGTGCACAGAACTTCTTTAAGATCCTTAAATGTGCCCATCTTCCTTTGACAAGGGACATTTTGACTTCTTTCTGCACTCTCCGTTATATGCTTCTGACCCCATTCTCATCCTCCCCTCCAACTTTGCTTAGCTGATTCCTACAGTTTAAAAAAAAAATCTTAGTTCAATAAATACATTTCTCAGGCACACCTCTGAGATGCTGCCACCACTACCTCCACCCCAGACTGGGTAAAACTGACTTATTTTATGCTCACATGGCATTATATAATTATCCTTCACAGCACTTAATACTTGTACTTTTAATTAATTAATTTACATCATTATTTGATTGATGCCTCTCCCTCATCAAACTGTGAGCTCTGTGGGAAGAGTAAGCACGTCTGTTTCTGTGCAACATATATCCCTAGTGGTTAGCACAAGATCTGACTCGTAGTAGGTGCTTGATAAATATTTTTGAATAAAGAAGTGAATGAATACATAACTCTAATAATAAGTTTCTTAATTTTTCCCCCTCTCTGTGGTCTCATAATCATTTGCTGGAAATTGTGTTTTTGTCTGTATTTCACTTTGAATTATCTAAACTCTCTAGGTGCAATTGTACATCCTCCTATTGCCTTACCTAGTATAGGAGTCGAGAGAATGGTAGCCACTAAGAGGCTCAATTCTAGAAAGTCCTGTATAAACTCACTAGGGGAAACATTTCAGCTTCCCAACGTGCTCTCTTGCCGCTGAGAAGGGATAATAAAACAAAAAATGCAAAAGGGCCAAGAGGCCCTAAATAGACCTCATATGTACTAGACCTCTTGACTCTTTCTCTGCCATTTAAAAGGGGGTACTCTGGACATTGTGAGCCTATATTTTACTTTTCTAATGAAAAGGTGAGATTTAAAGGGAAGTAGATTTAAGTAAAAAATAGAAACCACTAAAAATCATGGAAAATGAAGACTTCATAAATTCACTTAAAAGTTAATCTTTCAGGCATTTCTAGAAACATAAATAGGGTGGAAGTTCATTCATCTTTCAGAGAAGCACAATTTGTTTCTCGCCTTTCTTGTAGTACATATGTGAGAATCTTATCCTCATAAAAATTGCTTTAGAGTAAATATAACCTTTGTCTAATTTTTTATTCCTCTTAAATTCATTCTTACTGTTCTTTGCAGAAAGTAGTCACTGTGTGGTAGAGACAGAAAGATTTGGGGCAGATGGTTATTGGGAAATGAAGAAAAGCAGCAGGTAATTATGAAGTAGGGGCAGTTTAAGTCCTGACTTGTCCCACTGTTGGTTCTGCGGGCCAGAGATCCTCCAGTTCGTCTGGCTTCTGGTTGTCACAGGCACAGCCTTGGAAGCGGTGACGGTGGGGTCCCAGGGAGAGTGGAGAGGGACTGATTCCAGCAGCATCAGCTGTAGGAATGCAAACATGTTCTCTGGGGTGGAAGCAGCAAAGCTGGCCAGGAGCCTTCTGGGAGACTTGTTTTTAGTCCTCTTTAAAGTTGTAATAAAATGGTAGAAAGTAGTTTTGAAGCCTCCTTTGAGCAATTTTATTGTCTGTTCCCTTTGCCATAGCAGGGTAAAGTTGATAAACTGCTAAATAATCAACCTTTGTATATTTCATTAGAAAACTTTAAAATTTTAAATACTCACTTTATGGCCCTGATAAAGCATGACAGATACCCATTGCTGTCCTCATTGCACTCCTGTAGTGGGTAGATTAGAGATGCCTGCTTTAACGGCACGCTAAGGGGCTGTCACTGGCCTGGATTAGACCCCCAGTCCATGACTCACTGATTGGAGAGAGTGAGTCTCTCTCCTGGGAAGCAACAATTTCACATATTTCAGGGAAGAGGCTGGGCCCAAGGTAGAAGTGAAATGTAGTCTCTTGGGGTTGGTTGGGGGATATAAATAATATTTATTGGGAAAGAACTACACACATAAACGTAGATCCCAGACTGGGATGGGAGGAACCTAAGAACATAATTATTAACACTTTGGAATAGTCACGTTTGTTTGAATATGGGGATTGGGTCTTATTCATTTTTGTATCCTCAGTGTTTTGTGCAGTGCTTGGCACATATTAGGTGCTTAATAAATGCATCTAATATGCATTATGTTTGATGAATACATAAATGAATGAAAAGACAAACTGAGTAAACCTCAAATAGAATTGTTCTCTATATTAGTTTCCCAGAGTTTCTATAATGAAGTAGCACACACTGTGTGTCTTAAACAGCAGAAATATATTGTCTCATGGTTCTGGAGGCTGAAAATCTGAGCTCAAGGTGTCAGCAGGGTCATATTCCCTTGAAGGTGCTAGGGAGGGATTTGTTCTGGTACACTCTCCTAGCAGTTTAACACTAATCTTCACATGGTGTTCTCTTTGTGTGCATGCCAATCTCCACTGGCACCAGCCACATTGGATTAGGGGCCCACCTTATTCCAGCATGACCTCATCTTAACTAATTACATATGCAATGACTCTACTTCCAAAATAAAGTCACATTCTCAGGAACTGGAGGTTAAGACTTCAACATATGAAGGTGAACACAATTCAGCCCCTAACACCCTCTTGACTGCACTATGAATATAGTTAGAAGTTTAAACTGGCTGGATGCGGTGGCTCACACCTGTAATCCCAGCACTTCGGGAGGCCAGGGCAAGTGGATCACCTGAGGTCAGGAGTTCAAGACCAGTCTGACCAACATGGTGAAACCGTCTCTACTAAAAATACAAAATCAGCCGGGCATGGTGGCACATGCATGTAATCCCAGCTACTCAGGAGTCTGAGGCAGGAGAATTGCTTGAACCCGGAAGGTGAAGGTTGCAGTGAGCTGAGATCATGCCATGGCACTCCAGCCTGAGCAACAAGTGCAAAACTCTGTCTCAAAAAAAAAAAAAAAAAAAAAAAAAAAAGAAAAAGAAAAAGAAAAAAAAAAACCAAGAAATTGAAATTGATTATAAAAATATTCAAAGGCCATTCATTTGTTAGGTACTTTTCTGGATGTCAAGAGATATAGGTTCTGGACTCACCTTTGTTATTAAAAACTGTGTGAACACAAACAAGAATTTCACTTGGGTTAACCAGGGGGCTGGGATATAAGGTCTTTAAGGTACTTTGTAGCTCAAAAGTTCTATAATGTTCTTAGCTATCCATCTGAAATACACGTCTTATATGTGTTTTTCTTAGTGTTCCTTGCCTGTTGCTGCAATTTAGATTAGACTTTCAGAATTCTACAGCAAGTGAGTCCAGCAATATTTCTTTAAAGAGTTTAAGAGCTTGGCCCTCCTGCTTCAAAGAGGCCAATGTTCTGAATTCATGAGGTCCAGGGACCACGTCTGTTTCACCTACATGAAATTTCAATAGCTACATCTTGCCTGGAACTCCATACTCAATAATAGTAAATGCTCAATAAATATGTGTTGGATAAATATTGAATGAATGAATGTACTTATTTCAATATTATTTTCATAAGTTTTTCAAATGTGTTCATTCCATATACACTTAAATATTTTTTCCTCAGTATTCACATTTTGCTATAACTATCAATCCCAATGTAACTTAGAGCTCAAAAATTTCATGTTCAATGTCCATAAATCAATGGTTGTCTACAAAGTCCTTTCAAGGTACCTAGAGGATTATATGGACTATTTTGAACATTGTGAAGAAATCAAGATACAGTAAACACAGCACTGCATGAAAAATGGTATGAAGCTACAAATGTCCAGTGAAATCTGATGGAGAAAATTAGCACCCCTTTATGGACTTTTCTTAATAAATCTTACAGTTTCTATTTCTATGTAGATATGTAGATGGTTCTATGTATTGAGACACTCATGAAATAAAAAGCATAGTAAAAAGCTGAGATTATAGAACATCAATTTCTATGTCCCCTCAATGTTTGGATACAATGGGTCATGTACAGTACCCAAGGAAGGGTGCATAAAAATAGTGAAGAATACTTTATGAATTATAAACATTTTCTTGTTATTATTATTTAAAGCCCCAAAGAAAATTGGTCTCTAATACTATTTTCAGGGATTTGACATTATTTCCTTATTTTCAGTGCTTGAAATTTAAACTTGTCCTAGTGTATTAGTCCATTTTCACATTGCTATAAAGACATACCTGAGACTGGGTAATTTATAAAGGTAAGAGGTTTAATTGACTCATAGTTCCGCTTGGCTGGGGAAGCCTCAGGAAACTTACAATCATGGCAGAAGGCAAAGGGGAAGCAAAGACCTTCTTCACATGGTGCAAGAAAGAGAAGAGGGAGAAGTGAAGAGGGAAGAGGCCTTTATAAAATCATCAGATCTCATGAGAACTCACTATCATGAGAACAGCATGGGGGGAACCATCCCCATGATCCAATCACCTCCCACCAGCTCTCTCCCTAGACACATGGGCATTACAATTCAAGATGAAATTTGAGTGGGGACACAGCCAAACCATATCACCTCGTGAAATGTAAGAAGAAGTATTATTTCCAAAGCTGCTGTATCATCTCTGGCTAAGCCAAGAGCCTTTGTACTAACCTACGAATTCTACCAATAACAGGAGTGCTAGGTGTGATAGCAAGCAACATTTATTAGGTAACCTAATTCTTGAAAAAGTTTAATAATTTGAGAGAGAATTTTAAGTTAGAGAGAATAGGATCCCAGGAGTTTTTCATTCTTCCTATTTCCACCTAACCCAGTAACCCCTTGTTAGTCAAACCTCAACTAGCCATTAGCCTGAATTGGGGAAACTGTTTGAAAAATCTTACAGGGTACAAAACGTGCCTCGTCTTACTGAACAGTTAAAGGAAACAGGACTCTTGCAATGATAATGTTAGAAAATTATATCTAGTTTAATTTTTCTCCTACACCCCGGTTTCATTTATGAGACTGTTCAGTTCTCTGAGGCTGTAGCTGAACATCAGGAAAGCCTTTCTGCCAAAGAAGAAAAGTTTCCATTTGACAGAAACACTGTTCA
The DNA here is from genome assembly GCF_028885625.2 of Pongo pygmaeus. Taxonomy (NCBI): domain Eukaryota; kingdom Metazoa; phylum Chordata; class Mammalia; order Primates; family Hominidae; genus Pongo; species Pongo pygmaeus. The sequence goes on along the minus strand of NC_072373.2, from coordinate 142,254,023 downwards.
GAGTGATTGATTTAAAAGTGCTGAACTCATATTCAGAGTCTAAAATCCAGGAACTGCCAGCTGGGTTGGGATTCAAAATTACAAGGCTGGAGTGAGTTTCTGAGTTGGGATGCATTAAGCAGTGGGGGCAATTGCTTTTCTCACCTGTCTCACAAGGGAGGGAGAAAGGGAAACATTTAAGAATGAAGAAAAGAGATCTTTGGACTGTTGAGTTACTGCATCTTGCTCTGCAAGAGGCAGAACCACCGTTTGCATTTAGTAGGGAAACTTTCGTGAGGAATTTTGATAACTATGAATTGTTTGAAAGAGTAGTTGGAGAAGACAAAATAAATAATAGAGGAGGAAAACCATATAGACCACTCACTTTACTAAGGCTGGACATACTAAATATGTAGGTGTCTGAGAGCATAATGGACCTATTTAAAACAAGCAAAGCATTTCCAGGGTGTGACTAAAAGGAGTTGGTCTGCTGGAAAAAATAGCTTTTGAATATTCTGCAAGAAACAGTAAGCACGAACAATGGTGCTAGGAGATTAGGACATGTAATGTTAACTTACTCTTTTAATTTGTGTACTGTGGTTTTTAACAGATGGATTTATCAGTGGTTTGTTTCTTCTTCTTTTTTTTCCTAACGCATGCCGAGCTATTTCCTTGCATGCCATTTTAAATAAAAATATTTTTAAAGGGGACACAATGTTAAGGGAGATGTATAAATAAGGCAAGTGCTAATTACAGTGTCTAAAAAGAATGTCTTTATCCTGTAAATCGCAGCACAACTGCTTACACAGAGAATGAGAGAGCTCCATTCTGGAGCTGCACTTTCTATCAAGTCACGGAGTATAAATCTGGGCAATAAATGATCAGGAGGTACTGTACTGTGTAACTTGTACAATGTTCATAAAAGAAATTAATGAACAAATAAATATTCTCTGATGGACGGGCTGGCAAAAATATATCTTGCAAAAATGTCTTCCTCTTTAGTTGGGGAGAATGGCACGGAAGTGACATCGCTTTGAACAGCGTGCCTCGCTTCACAGAGATTAATGCTTGAAAAGTAATCTTAGTGCCTGATCAGAGAGCCTTGACATAGACCATAACCCTGTGGCTGTCAGTGGAGGATCTGCCTGGGGTGAGGATGCAGGATCAAGCTATTCTCTCACCTTTGGTCACAAAGCCACCAACCTACATGAAATTCTCAGAGACCTAAGTATTGATTTGTATCCACAGAAAGAAGTTTGTGGGTCTTCACTGTGAATAGAAGTAACCCTACAAGCTCAAAAATCTGTAAAGGCAGATGACTTTTGTTAAAGAAGTGCTCAAAGAATGACAATGCCAGTTGATGTCCTATGAGTTTTGGTTGTACAGTGCAGAAGCATTCTGATCTGGTCTCATTGAGATAGATATGTAGGGTGCACCACCAGAAACAACACTCGTGGGATGTCCATTTCTTAGGCAGGCATATACAAATGCTCTATGGCCTGTGTCAGCCAGTCTTAACTCTGTGGTGTGGCCTTTAACATTTTAATTAATATGACTATGCTTCCTATTCATAATTACATCCCACCATTTCAAAACAGAAGTATTTTTACTTTTTTCTTACCTTCCACATAATCTCTGGCTTCAACCATCCTTCTTATTCTCCTGTCCCAAGCACTGCACATATTGCTTCTTCCTTGGCCCTAGAAGTACCTTCCTCTTCAAGGATATATTCCCAGCCCACCCTGCAAGGCACACATTAGACCCTCGTTTCTCAGGGTACTACCTCATGGTGATTTCTCCATTCTTTAAACTTTTGGTTTTAGAACTTGATAGCACACTGAATAAATTTTCTTGTAATTGTTTCACTTCTCTTCATATTATCTTCCAAAGTAGGCCTAAGCCTTTTGAGGTCAGAGTCAGTATTATACAAGGCAAGGTTACGTGTCATGTGAATATTTAAAGTAGGCAATTTGATATAGTGCAAGTTAAAATATTAATAGCTCTTCACTTTATGCACAAAATTTGAAATAATCATTTAAAATTAATTTATAATCTTAAAATGTCATCAAGAACCTCTCATTTCAAAGTTTTATGCTTTAGTCTTACAGTAGTATCTCTTTAGCTGATAAGCAGAAATCTTTTTTTGTCAAGATCATGTGAACCACACGTCTGTTTACCTGCAACAAAATGTTTGCAAATCATTTTGGTAACTATTTTGAAGTTATTTTAATTGTAATATAATTATAGTTTTAAAATTATAATGTATTAAAAGGGGATTCATGTATCAGCATTAATACTTTAGCTCCAAAGAACTGTGCCCCAAATAAATAACTTTGAATTGGAAGTTAGATTTGATACGAAGATACTAAGAAAGCCAAATAGTCACCATGATATGCTGTGAATCATTTAAGACAAAGTCCTCTGTGAAATTCTAGAGACAGCATGGTGAACAAAAAAAGCAACATTAAAATAAACACATTTTAAAATTCTCAAAAACTGTAAAATAATCCAGCCAAAAATGATTTAAAAATGGAAAAAAAAAATAAACCCACCTGGTGTTGTGGCTATAAGATCAATACCCCCAATCTGCCCAAGGCGATAATGGCCATAGATGTATGAATGAATTCTGGCATGCCATCCCCTGCTTTGTATTTATTACATTAATTATGTAAATTTGGAATTCTGGAGAAACACACACACCTTTCTTTTGCTATGTTGTTTTCTATAGCATAAGGTTGCCACATAGAATATAGTATAAGTTTAAATTAAATTTAGAATTTCAGATAATTTCAGTTAAATTTGAATTTCAGATAAACAACAAAGAAATTGTTGGTATAAGTTTTCCCCAAATATTGCATGAGACCTACTTATAATGAAAAATTGTTCACTGTTTATCTGAAATCCAACTTTAACTGGGTGTCCTCTATTCTAGAACTAGCTGGATGATTTGTAGTAATTAAAACCCAACGAGTATGTATGTGCTTATGTGCTCATGCATGTGCACACGTGTGTGTGTGTGTGTGTGTGTGTAAAACCTAGTTTGGAAGATTTTTAATTCTAAGTTATCTGGCATAACCTTCTACCTAAGACCACAGTCCAGTTTATAACAGCTCTTTTAGATTATCTCTGATTTAACAGAGTGATGGAATTTACTCCACTAAAAGACAGCTATAATGATTACAATTTTAAAACAAAATTATCTCCCAATCTTTCTGCCCTCTCCACAATAGAATATAAGTGTACTCACTATTTCAGAGGATGTCTTTATCATATGTAAAGATAGGTGTGATGTTTCATCCTCTATCTAACCCCTGTTCCTGTCTCCCCACTGTTTTGTTTTCTTTAGGCTGAGAAAATTACTATTTTCTTAAACTATCCCTCATAATAATTTAGTTTCCAGAGCCTTTACTAGTTCTAGTAATAATTGACATTGCATAGCCCTTGAAGTGCACTGTTGCATAAGAATGTCTGCTGTCTGTCTGTCCCTCTCTCTCTCCTCCACCACTACTGAGCTGGGCACATAGTAAATGCACAATATTTTCTCTAGGCCCTTCATGATTCTTCAAGCTAAAATTTTCCTATCCTTCCTCTGTTGTCCAAATGCTCTCTCTTGTTATTCATATAGTCAACAAATATTTATTGGGCACCTACTGTCAGCCAGGCGCTGTTCTATGCTTGGGAGACCAGTAATGACTGGTCAAAAAAAAAAAAAAAATAGACAAGGCACTGCTTTCATTGAGTTTATGTTCATGTGGCAGAAGAAAAGAAATAACCTAAAATTATATAATTTATCTGGCAGCAATAACTAATCTGAGAACAAATAAAGAAGGATAAAAGGGATGAGGGCCATGTTGATAAAGCTGCCTTTGAGCAGACACCTGAGGAAGAGAGAATGTAAACCACACAGATATCTAGTAGGCAAAGAACCACAGAGGCACCAGCCTGAGCAGCACGTTTGGTGAGTTCCAGAAATGGCAAAAAAGCCAGCGTGCCAAGAATGGAGAGAGCAGGGGGTGTAGGGAGGAGGTGATAGGAGAAGAAAGATGCAGCCTGAGCTACATTCAGGTTATTTCTGAGTGACTATTACCTGACCTCGTGATCCGCCTGCCTTGGCCTCCCAAAGTGCTGGGATTACAGGCGTGAGCCACTGCCCCCGGCCCCAGTTGCAATCTTACTCCTACCCTGAATCAATATCAAGATGAACAGTTACCTTCAAGTGCAAATGGAGAGGACCAGGAATGGATTTGGGGGACTCATAACTGTTGCCCAGTGGCCAGTCATTTCATTTCTGGAAACATGGTCTTCACGTGTATTTATGGATGCTCCCAAAAACATGGGATGTTCCCCAAAACCATTCTGTGTCTCTCCTCTTTTCTGTGTTTTCCCTAAATTCTACTATGGCAGTCTGGGCACACATCCAACATCAGTAAAGGAAAACCTCTTCATGCAGTCCAGGTTCAGCATTGCATACCAGCAGTTAAATGCTGTCTTCCCCATCACACATCCAAACATGAGCATATACAATATCAATAAGCTGTTCCTTTAATCTTCCCAGCACTATGGAGGTGTTTATATTTGTGTGGGACATTTAAGCAATTCTAGCCAATGGGCTTTTGCGTTAGGGTAGGCCCCAGGCAGGGAGCAGCCTCAATTGGAAACAGGAACTGAAAGTGTTCTTGGTAAAACTCTCCCTCTGCCCAAATCGAGCTGTCTAACTCAATGCCTGACCTTCTTTAAACAGGTCACCTCAGAATTATGGAGCAGTTTGATAAGCTGGAATATACTAATTTATTGGCCATTAACAAAAGAGGAAATTTTATTATGAATTACTCTGCTTTCTTGAAAACTTTTTTATAATTAAAAACATCTGGGAGGCATTTTAATATATCATAAACAAGAGGAAATCCAAAGCACATGACTTCTAAGAAAATGATGCAAATAGAATTCCTTGCCAAAACTTACTGTAATCTGTTTTGCTTTTTTTTTTTCCGGGGTGGGAGTGTAGAGGTGGGGGATTGAAGAAAGGAGGGTAAGTGAGAATAGCATTGAGCATTCTTCAGAGAAAACAGTAACTTCAAACTTAGTCTACTGATATTTTTTGGCCAGTGTCAGAAGGCATTACACATTGGCAGAGCCTCTGAAATATATTTGGTTTCTTTTTAACAATTAGTCATTTTACTGGTAATTTTTATTCTGAAATGGACAAATAAATAAACACAAACTGCATTAGGACGTTGTAATAAGATGTAGAATCAGAAAGGATACATCTTTCAGGGTGAACTTAGGTAAAGAACAGACTATTTGCTTACTGTTTTACTCTTTCTATACCCATTTTTTATTTGTATAATAGCATAATAAGGTTACATGCATTTCTAATAGATATCACCTGAAATTGATGCTGCTACGTATAATACTTCAGATATTTCCCAATTTGTCTTTCATAAGAAAGGAAATAAGCTAGCTTAAAATATAAATGATATGTTTGGGGACTTTCTTCTTTAGTTTAAACATGGAGCTATATGAAAAATAAGCATCAAGCTCAAGAATTGCATTGTTTTAAAACTGTGTATAACACACCCTGCAACACCCACACTCTCACCCTTCCATAAAACAGACTTAGCAATAACAATGTGGCTAATGCTTACCTTATTTGGCTTCCAAATATTGGATATACACTTAATAATTCCATGAAAATAACAACATAGTTTGTTTGGTGTAGAGTATATTTTAAGTATACAAATAGTTTATAAAAACTCACTGCAGTACTCTAAATCTGTAATTATACAAAGTATGTGAAACAATCAGTGGCATTTTAAAAGACACAGGAACCTCTTATTTTCCTGAATAAATTCCAGATTTGGTTTTGAGGGAAAAGCACGGAACCTGAAGGAACATCACAATGTGTTCAAATCAGGACCTTGTACTTTATAGCAGTGACTTCTTTGAGTTTCATGTTCCTTATCTCTAAGATGCGAATAATAGTACCTATATTTTCTAAGAATTAAATGAGATAATATATACAAAGGACCTGGTAAAGTTTCTGGAACATAATGGAGTATTGAGTGATAGCTGCTATTATTATTATTATTATTATTATTGATACTGTTGGTATTAATATTATTGTCCAAATATTCTCATAAAGGACCAGCTTGTGGCAAGACATTTTGGTTTTTGTTCTCATTTTATTTTGGGGGGTTGCTATTCTGTCTTGCCTCTTTCTGTTCAAGAGGTTGATCATTTGATTGAATGATAAACTCATCCCTTCTTCATATTTGCCATGTGGATGTGGGCTCTGACCGACATGCAGACACATTAGAAGAGTTAGATGTCCTAACATTCAAGAATGTTTTTGTCTATGTAGGGGAGCAATTAACTCTAAAACATCTATTCACTTAATACTGACATTGTGAGTGATGCTGAAGACAAGAAATGAGTGAGACAACTTTCCTGCTAGGCTAGAGCAGTTCGAGGAGTATTTGTCTCTCTGAGCATAGGTAGAAGTATAAACAACCGGCTAACTCAAAAGGAGGTCATTTATGTTGACTGTGAGGTTTGAGGGGTAGGTCAGTGGCCAAGGTATACTTGAATGCAATGTGGGATACTGAAATTAAATTCATAAAGGTCAGCTAGGGTCCTATTTACAAATATCTGTAAAGAAAAAATATTTATAGAAAAATGTTATGAATTAATTAAGGCAATGAGGGATTATGAGGGAAAATGTAACAACTTTACATTTTCCAAATCGTTAGAGCCAGCTATGGTTTTATATTCCAACTCTATAATTGTCTGAAGTGAAGCATTGAGCAAGTTATATAACCTTTCTCAGCTTTGATTTCCTCACCTGAATAAAGTAAATAATCATATGTATTTAGGGTGTTAAGAATTTGGCAGGTGGTAGCATTCAATAATAATGTCTGTTGTTGGTCATTATTATTATTATCATTAAGAAGGCCTAAGGACTTACTGAATTTACAAATCATTTTTCTGCAATGAAGATATAATTCATATCATTTATAAATTTATACATTCCTTCTACATTGTTATGAAATTTAGCTGGTGTGTGGTCATTAGCCATGGAGATAAATTTCTGCAGTATTTTAAAAAATATTTATTATTATATGTGTTGAAAGTTTTAATTATTTACTAATTTCCAAGAAATTTATTAAAATTTATAGAGTTTAGCACTTTCAAAGACAACATTCAGTATTCTACAAAGTTTATGTTAAACTAATGTTAAAAAAAAGCATCATTTAACACCGATATCTGAAGTATATGATAATGATTACATTTACCACTCTTCTGACTCCTCTTTCCTTAATAGGAACACAAAACAACCAGCCTGAAGAATAATTACTCAACTACAGATTAGGTGAGCAAAAGCAAAACTTTTAGTACCAAGGAAATTACAAGGCTAATTTGCATTGACTGGTTTAAACAACAGTCTGCCAACGACACTAATCTGAGAAAATATTACACATAGAAATGAAAGGAATAAAGCTAAAATAATGCTTTTTTTAACATTCATATTTTAGAATCATATATCTCGAAATAGATTATCAGATGTGTTAATGGGCCTGACTATTTCATTTTAACACAATACCAAAAAAAAGTTTGTGGAAGCTGCACTTTAAAAGGATTTTGTAAGCCCAAATCCAATAATTATTAGCTACACAAGAGGAATAGAGCACATTAAAACCTAACATGAGAGAGGTATATTTAGTAGACCCAGGGATTTCATCCTAAGTATTGCAGTGAGGAATGTAAGGTAACAAAAATTAAAGCAATCAACTGCAGACAAAATACTAATATTTAATAAAAATATGCTGCTTTGAGAGAAGCAAAGTAATATATACTAGTAGATACAAAGGAAATATTAATAGTTAGTTCACCAATTCTGTTTAAGCCCTGACGTGTTATCTACAACCTTCATGGGATTCAGAAATGCCTTTTTCTTATTTTGCATTTTGGCCTATGGTGATATTCTTTAAATTACAGTATCTGTCCTATGGTTTACCAACGGTATTGTCAACCAGACTGTGTACATACATTTTGAAGAGATATTTAGTTTTTGCTAGTGGAGCTATTTCCAGATCAGAGAGTAAAACAACAAAGAAATCTCTCAGACCAATGTTAAAAAACAAACAAAAATAGGAAAACAAACAAACAAACAAAAACCACCGATAACCAAAACGCTCCAGAATTAGAAAAAAGTAAGTCTATTTAGAACAAGGTGAATATATTCAATGGTCACTAGCTGTAACCTTATGTACTTAAGGACTTAAGGATGTCAGCCATCATGTAACAGATAAACAAGGATAAAACAAATTTAAGGAAGTTACTCAAACTGTCCATGTTAAAGTGTTACTGCTCTAAGAGGTCATCAGTAAATTTTAAAACAGTGCCCAATTACTCTTTCTCTGTGCTCAGTTGCTGATGCTATCTGCCAAGCTATAGCCAAAGTCTGTAAATAAAAAAACCAATAAAGCCCTTGGGGAAAAAGTTATTAACCTAGAACACAGTGATCTTGTAACTTGGAAAAATAAACTTTTGAAAATACAGAAGTCTCCCCTTATCCACGGTTTCACTTCCCATGGTTTCAGTTACCCTTGGTCAACCATGGTCTGAAAATAGGTGAGTACAATACAGTATGATATTTTGAATAGTCACATTCACAGTCACATAAATTTTATTACAATATATTCTTGTAATTGTGCTATTTTATTTGTGTTATTGTTGTTAATCTCTTACTGTACCTAATTTATAAATTAAACTTTATCCTAGGTACGTATGTATAGGAAAAAGTATAGTATATATAAAGTTTAGTACTATCTGCAATTTCAGGCATCTACTGGGGGTCTTGGAATGTGTCCCCCGTGGATAAGGGGTGACTACTATAAACTTGCAAAATAATAGTAGGAACAGTGTTCATCTTTCTATCTATGGTGTTGATAAAAACACAGCCGGTGTGGTTCACTGATTTAATGAAATAATGTTGAGCCAAGCAGGGTGTTAGGGTTTTCTTGGAGAATAAGACAGACTTGGGCTCTGTCCTCATAGAGTTTATAGTCTTAACTATCCCTTCACATCTTCCCTTTAATATCCAGGGAAACAATCATCCAGCCATATAAACTCTGCCTGGAATGTAAAGAGCAAGAGCATGCACCGTCAGAAATAATGTTGCAGAGGTGGGAAATCTGAAGATCCAGAGATAAACCTAATCTTAGCAGTAGTCCTCAGTTTCTCAATGAGTAATATTACAAATCAGAGAAAATGTCTAATTTCTTCCTTCATTATAACATGTGAAAAAATGAGAGGGTACTAGGTAATTTTGAAAGGAAATATGCTGTGTGAATCTCAGGTGTTCTCCATATCAAATGAGTCAACACGTTTTGATTGCATGACCATTAGACTCAAGAAGAAATTCATTGTGCCCTAGCCCATTTATTTTAAATGGAATATAGCATATTCACTGGAAATCTTAATAAAAGGCAGAGAATAATAAATCCTACTATGAATATAAAACACTCTAGGATGGGTCTTCAGAAGATGAAAAAAGATATTTTGACAGAAGAAGTTGGCTTTGGCCTGAAATTTGACATAGAGGTAAGATTTAGTGTGTGGAAGTGACAAAGGAGGGGCATCCAGGAAAAAAAAATAAAAATAGACACAGGATCAAAAAGGCCTCTATTTAGTCAGTTGAAAAGTTTCATCCTCCAAATTTTGCAAAGTACTGTTTATGATTCAGGTACAAGCTAGGAGCTCAGGATTCTGAGGTCTGTGACAGGAATACTGAGAGATAGGCTACAGTGGGATTGGGAGCCAGATTATGGGTGATCTTTACTGAAAATTAATGACTCTTAACCTTGGTCAGCAAGGAGAATCACTGAAAACTTTTGATTATAGTCTGAGCTGGTCCTTAAGAAGATTAATTTACCAGCATTTGCCCAGTGGATTAGTGATAAAGAAAGCACTGGAGAGCAATCTGGTAAGAATTAGTCCAGGGGTAATGGAGGTGGTAAGGTTTGGACTGATCTAAAAATTAAAGGATTTGACATTGAATGGATTTAGGACGTGAGGGAAAAAAATTACTTCCAAAGTTTCAGACTCAGGGTGACTGGGAGGGTGGTATGACAGTATTCAGCAGTGTGTTAGAAAAATGTTCAAAAATCAGCCTTTAGAAAAGAAAAGAAACCCCTGATTTGTAGCATTTGCCATTATCTGTGGTATAAATACTCCCCACATGGCTGACTTCAGGGCTGGGGAGACATGAAAACCATAAGCCCTCAGAAACTGGTGTGAGCCAGCTCCAGCACAACACTCCTAGAAGCATTCTCACGAAGTGAAGAGGAGATCTGAGAAGGGTGTCAGTGACTTCAGCTTTGAATTTAAAGTTAAAATTAAAGTGATTGGTGGGAGCTTCTAAATGGCATTATTCAGCAAACAGTCAGAAATTCTGGATTGTAGTCCAGTGGAGAAGTCAGTTGGAGAGAGAGAGGTATGTGTGTGTGTGTGTGTATGTGTGTGTGTGTGTGTGTGTGTGTGTGTGTATTTATGTTTAGGGGTTGTCTGCATAGAAATAATACTCAAAGTACATAAAATTACTTACAGAGAGAATGCAAAGAGAGAAACACTGGAGATAATTACAGGATCTTAGAAAATAGCTGTATTTAGAAAGCGAGAGGAGGCAGAAAAAGAATAGTCTGGAGAGATAGGAGGCAAATCAGAAGAGTCCTACATTCTATCAACCAAGGAAAAAAACATTTTAAGAGGATATGGTTAAAGTGTCAAGGATGGTTGTGAGGTCAAGGAGAATTAAATTGAAATAATCATTGAGATGGGTCTTTTTAGGCCACTGGAACCCTGAAGGAAGCAGTTTCAGTAGAGTTGTGGATTGAGAGAGAGTTTTAGCGATGTATACATATTCTCATTTTTCCAATAAACTTGGCAGTGAAAGGAATAAGAAAAGATGAAAGAATAGCATCTCTTTTTTTGAGTTATTATTATTTTAATGGAAATTTAGCTGCAATATTAGAAGAAAAACAAACCCTTGTAAGCCTCACTCGTAGCAAGAATGGCTTTATTCCAAAGTCAGAAATGTGCGGCCCCATCAGGGCTGACCCTTGGGCTGCCTGTTATGAGCTCTGAGCCTCGCTTAGTCAGACCACTGGGGAGAAGAAAGACTCATGGACAGCTGTGACCAAGCAAACAGAAGCAGTGGAATGAGCCAATATTAGTCACTGAAGAGGAAGAATATGACAAAGCATTTGCTTTATGAAAAATACGGGGGTGGGGTGAAAAAGGAAGGCAATGCCAAGAACAAATATCTGAAAAAATACATTTTTCTAGAATGACTTGTGGTCTTCACTCAATTTAAAGCTTTTACATAACAGAGTTGTCCTCTGAACCTACAATGCTTATTTCCCAAGTCATTCCCTATGTTGTTTTCTTCTTGCCTGGAACAGTCTTCCCTGACACATATTATTTTCAAGTTGCTCAGATAATCTACACCTTTTTACCTGTACAAGAAATAATATAGAACAATAAATATCTATCAAGTAACTATTTCAAGCAATGCATGCATGTGGACACATTTCTTAGTCTTCCATTCTATTCTGACTATTTAATGTATGCATTTTGTTACTTACATTTGAAGAGCTATGACCTTGTTTATTCCTGTTATAAACCTCTCTTCCCTATATGGTACACAGAATTAGACGCCAGTTTAAAAAGTATTAACTGATGCTTGTTGAATTGGATTGAAATAAAAACAAATGAACAGATTTTTATTGAAATCTTAAGGATAATAATACATGGAAGCTATTGTGTAATTGAAGATAAACTGTAGTATATCTTTTAAAACACTTTGTTTTAAAAAGTAGCTTCTCAAGAAAAGGAATGGTTCCTCTAATAAATGAATTTGGAAATAACTGAAAGATAAAAGTAATTTATCAGTATCAGCAGTTTTGACTATAACAAGGATAAGATTTTTTGAAATAAATTAGTTGACCCTCCCTTTATTCAGCCAGAGACATCCATTATCTCAGGCAGGATTTAGATTATTAAAGCAGGAACACAAAGAGGAAAAAAGTCATTGTTCAAGAAAGTCTTTTTTTTCCTTTTTAAATCAGTGTTTAGTAAGACAAAAGTCTTGTGAATCAGGATTTGTGGAAACAGAAAGAAGTTTTCTGGCTGGGTGTGGTGGCTTACGCCTTAGGGAGGCCGAGGCAGGCAGATAACTTCAGGTCAGGAGTTTGAGACCAGCCTGGCTAACATGGCAAAATCCCATTTCTACTGAAAAATACAAAAAAAAAAAAAAAAAAAAAAAAGAGAGAAATAGCCAGGGGTGCAAGAGCACGCTTGTAATCCCAGCTACTTGGGAGGCTGAGACAAGAGGATCACTTGAACCTGGGAGGCGGAGGTTGCAGTGAGCTGAGATAGCGCCACTGCACTGCACTCCAGTCTGGGGGGCAGAGTGAGATGCCGTCAAAAAAAAAAAAAAAAAAAAAAGAAAGAAGAAAAGAAAGAAAGAAGATTTCTAAATTCCAAGAACTTCTTACATATCCAGATTAAGCCTTCGAGGTAGGAAAATATGCTTTTAGTGTAAAGAAGAAAAAGAACTTGATGTAGGGAAAGATCAACTTTGCCCAAAAGAAAACAGAAGGTGTAGTACTGATAGCAGTTCTGAGAGAATTCAAGGGAAATGAGGCAAGAATTCAAATGGAGTGTCTTGGCTTTCCCCTCAGGAAAAGGCAAAAGGGAAGAAAAGTGGTGTCTGAAACTCAGATAGGTTTGAAAAATTCTCAGTACTTGATGTTTCAGGGCGTTGCTCAGAAAAATTACAGACCTCTGAAAAGAAATACCTCAGGCCAGCATGATGATAACCACCCCATATCACCTAGGGTGTTTCTAGAAATTTCTGGCCTGTCATTAATTGGAGAGCACCTGAGAAGACTCTTTGCAGAGTAACTCACATCGGCACTGGGGTAACATTTAAGGAGGAGAAAGGGCAGCATGGCATGCTGAGGCAGAGAAAGTGGCAGTGTGGAAGAGATCTACAAGTTCTGTTATGGATCCAGGAGGCACGGGAAGGCAGAATTGAGACACAATCGACCTTCAACGGGATCACTGTGGTGATACTAGGAGCAGATGAAAGGAAGCTGACCAGAGATTATGCACAATCAAGAACTGACTAGGCCAGTGAAACTTGAGCTAGACATTTCCTTGAAGTTCACCAGATGTACATTTCAGCCATAGCACAATGCCTATCCCTCTCCACTACTCCCTGGCAAAAAGCAATATCACCAACAATTTGGTGGCCATTAGTGTCAGATGCCTAGTGACTGGAGGAGACCAGACTGCTTTTGTCAGATCATAGACCAGCAAAGATGTGAAGGACACCTTGAAACACTTCTTCCTCTTTGCAAGCAGGACACAAAAGCTTTTCCATGAATCCAGGTACCATCTTGAATAATAGGAAAGGGAGGAGATCACTAAGAAGAAGCTAGACTGTAAATTAGCTGAATATTTATCCAAAATACTTTGTTTTAAATGTGCAAGTCTGGGATTTCTTACCAAGTTTAAGTTTGTACTCCCCAATACCCAAATGGGATAGTGGGATTTGAAAGTTTAGACTAGTCATAAAAAATAAGTGGCAGCAATTCTTTTGCACATTTTGAATCATAGTCTATACATCTTGATATAAAAACTAACAGAAGAGTAAAAAATAATTGGAAAATATTGTTTAGTAGAAATCATTTTTTACTTCCCATGTTTTTTGTCATTTTACATCTTTCCATGAAAAGTGGAGAAAAAAATAATTGAGAAGAAAGTATTGTTTTTTTTTTTGCCTTGTGCAAGACAGTAAAAGACACAAAGCAGTGAAATGTGAGCACCATTTATTATAACAAATGTTTTATTTTATAAGAAAAAGCTTAATTGAGGAAAACTACTATCCTCTTATCTTCATGGGATACTTTTCAAGACCGCCAGTGGATGTCTGAAACTGAGGATGGTACCCAGCCCTATATATACTATACACAAATTTATTTTTCTTTCTACAGTTTCATAAATAGGTATTCATTCTTACTGTGGATCTTAGCAACCTCGGCATATGATTTTTTTTTCCTTTCCTTATTAAGTTGAGAACTTTTACCTTTTAGAAAAGCCAAGGAAGCACTTTATGGCTTCTTTTAAGCATATCCAAATTGCCAACATCACTACTCTTGCACTTTGGAACCATTATTTAGTAAAATAAGGGGAACGTGAACACAAGCACTGAGATATGGTGACAGTCAGTCTGATCATCTAGATGGCTACTAAGTGACTAATGGGCAGGTAGCACGTCTCGCCTGGAGACACTGGATGAAAGGAGAACTGGGCGGGGCAGACTGCCATGAGACTTCATCAGTTTTAGGAATGGTGCACAATTTAGAACCTATGAATTGTTTATTTCTGGGACTTTCAATTTAATATTTTTGGACCATATTTGGCTTTGAGTAACTAAAGCCTCAGAAAGTGAAACCATGGATAAGAGGGACTGCTGTATATGAAATTCAGAATTTTGCGACTGTATGATGCCTCGTAGAATGGGCTCATATTCATAAGCCAGACATCTCCAGTAACCTGTTGGTAGTTACCCAGACAAGAGATGTAGTTTCAAGGACAAGTCCCAAGGCTGTCAGGTGGCAACAAATATCACATAGTAAAGTCATGATTTTATAAGTAATCTCTATAGGACATTCTGATTATTGTAGAAGTTGACGAAAACTTGTCAAATTTGAGGTGGTTGTTTTTTAAATTATAGAAATAAAACATTACCTGGAATTATTTCTATCTGACTAAACCTTTTGGTTTATTGAAAACAAAATTTTGGAACAGGTAGTGAAAATTTTATATTTATTACTACACAGTTCTTTTGATGCAGTTGAAAAAGTCATGCATATTTATTGTCATATTTTCCTTAAGAAAAAAGTCACCATTCATAGCTCTGCAAGAACCACATAATGCCACAAATGTTTTTAAATTTCAATAATAAAAACATTAAAATAACTTGGTAATTGTATCTTCTTTAAAATATTTTCATTCTCAATTCCTTTTTTTTTCTCTACAAAACATTAGGAAGAATTTTGAAGTTGAAACTTCACCACAGTTGTGCCTTAGGTGAAGAAATGGAAAATTATAGAATTAAAACCCAGAACATTAAAGGAAGAAAGACACACGAGGTATATGAATCTGCAAACATATTCACTTTACTATTGATCAGCAAGTGAGAACAAGATTTCAAATTTCTGTCCATTAAGTTTGATGGGAAAGTTTTCTGCTTCATTTTTATTAATACTCAACGCTTGCCACCATGCAGCGAAAGAGGTCTCATCCTTAGTTAGTGGAAGCATAATTTGGTGAAACCTTCCTGTAAAGCCCTTTGAAAATGTGCATTGAATGTCTACAGATGTTCGCAGGGCTTAAACCACAATTGCCATACCTGAGACTCCATCTTAAAGACATACAAGTAAGTCAATGTTCCATGTACAAGCACTTTCACTACATATTTATTATAATAGAAAAATGGAAATAATCTAAATTTGCAAAGATAGGAATCAAATTAAAAAAACAGTTATTTTGTTTTGTTTTATTTGGCTTGCTTCAGTTTGAAGATGGCAATATGGACTCCTGAGTTCAGTTTTCTATTGGACAACATCAAACTTGACATAATGGCCATTTTATGCTGTCATTAATACATTTGTTAATGAAATACTTTGCTATTGATTAAGAACATGTTTTCAAGGAGTAGATAAAATAACAGTAAAATGCCAACCATAAAATGTTGTGTTTGTGTATGTGTGTATTTGGGTGGAAGGGAAAGAGAAATAGTTCAAAATGCTAATAGAGATTATCTCTCAGTAGTAAGGTAATACAGCTTTTGTTGTCTTCTTTAACTTCTCTGAATTTTACAAACTTTCTACTATGAGACTTTATTCATTTCACAGTCAGAAAAAATAAGATTATTAAAATTAAACACAAAATAGGTCTTGAAAAAAAATCATACCTGGTATATTTTACAAATAAAATTCAAATTTCCCAAACTCACCTATTTGTGTATAATATTCTCTTATTAAACATTCTCATGAAAATAGAAATGAAGATCAGAAACCTTCCAAAAATGATGTTAGATACTTCCCCAAATCATGAATAATGAAAACAATATTTCACATTTTTATAGAAATCCACATTTTTCAAAGTGGTTAAATGTACATGCATTATCTGCCTCTTCTGCCCTCAACCTGTTTCATCAGAGAATCAGAGAGTCTGAGTTGGAAGGAACCCTAGGAGCCAACCAAGTGAAATCCCTCTTAGTGCCAGAGAATGTATTATATGACACCCCGAGAGACGCTCTCTTCAACCATGTGAATGTTTGTAAAGCTCATAACACCACAAGTCATTTTTGCCTTCTGGACAGTTCCGGTTATTATAATATACTTCTTATATTGATTATATATACACATATATGGAAAAACTCCAACTGGCTACTTATTTCATACTTCCTTGTAGAAAAAGACATTGTCCATCTCCAACCCTGAGCTTCAATTTCTGCCAAAAATTAGGGAAGATAGCTGGCATCAGGAGATGGAGGTTAAAGATGGTACTAAAATTGTGATCCACAGAACACGTACATCAAACCACCTGAGAACCTTTTGTGAAACAGATTTCCAGGACCTACCTGAGACCTACTGAACCAGAATATCTGGAGGTACAGCCCAGGAATATGCCTTTCCATAAGCTTTCTCATTAATTCTTGGATGTCTGGATGGGTAGAAGATCTAAGGGCCATTTCATTCCAGCATTAATTCATTGTTAAACTATCATTCATTCAACATTAGTTATCCATGACATCAGGCAGTATGCCTGAGAGCTGAGGATACAAAGATGAAGAACATATGGTGTCTACTGGTGAGGAGCCCATTGCCTGGCATGGCAGCATGTGTTCTATCTAGCTGGCATTAGAATTTGATGCTTTTTCCTTCGTTACCTTGCTCTAAAAGGTAATATCAATTGAAAAGTACCTGCTGTTAGCATAGATGCTAGAATTTATTTAGCTAAGAACTGAATCTGATGATTACAATCAGGCTTTGCCCCTTCTTTATTTTGCAAATTATCCCAGTTAAGAGTATCCCCATTCTCGGCCTGGATGTCTTTTAGGGCCTTTATTTATCTTTGTTTTATTTCATCATATATATATGATGAAATATACACATACACACACACATATATACACACGTGTATACACATACATACACATATATATAATTTACCAAATGAAAATAAAATTTACATATATAATATATAAATATACATATTTAACCATTTTAAAGTGAACAATTAAGTGGTATTCATAATGTTGTGTAACTACCACCTTTATCTAGTTCCAAAACGTTTTCATAACCCCAAAAGGAAACCCCATAGCCATTAATCCGTTACTCTCCATCCAACCTCCTCTCTGTGGAAAGGAAATCATATTTTGTATGGTTTCTTTTTCAGTTAACTTTTCACACCTCTTTACCTCCTGTTGAGTTAAGGCTTTTTAATACTGAGAGATTGTTTCTGGCTCCATCCGCAATCGTTCTGTGCAATGTTCTACATTGTGGGCACCTAGTATCATCTTACTTTTTTACTTCTATAATGAACACCTAACTTCCAGATTATCTGATGTAATAAGACATTTTTTTGTGATAGTTACAGCATAAACTTTGTTAATTATAAAAGTAATATATATGTGTTGTGAACATTTAAATAGTATATAAATAAAGTAAAACATGAGAATCTCTCATAAGTCCCCTACATTTACCAGAATAACTACCAGTAATAAAGTGCTGTGTAACATTTCAGATATTTCTTGATTCAGTTACATGCATATCCCCCCAAAATTATATTACAATATAATTATCTCAATAAACAGTTTTACCACTTGTTCATTAATTTTATGTTTCATTTATTCATTTATTCTTTCAATCAATATTTATTGAGTGCTTATTAGATGCCAAGAATTCTTCTAGGAGATAAGGATACAGAGGTGAAAAAAAAAAACCATGTCAGCATTTGTCAGATCATTATTTGAAATAAGAATATGTCATTTCATTACATAGATGCATCATGATTTAACACAATTTACTTAACTATTTTTCTACTGATAGACAGAAAAGATTCTTTTAACCAACATTTATTGAATATTTACCACATGCCAGGCACTAGACTGAGATGAGTACATTTCTTTCTTGTTTTTATAACTAAAATTCAAATAAAGTTATGTTCAGCTTCACTTCTATAGTGCCAAAATAACTTCTCTTTCATATTTGAAGCAAAGTTGGGATTTCGAAGGTCTGTGAGTGAAGCAGTCTTAATCATTCCAACTATGTGCTCAGGACTATGGGGAATATATTTACCCATCCCTAAAATATTGTACAGCAGAAGAAATAATCAAAATAATTACAATCTTTCTGGCCGGGGCACCAATCATTCAAATGGACACCTGACCAGTGAGAACGGACAGAAGCTAGGAAAAAATGAATGCTTATCAGCTTAAGTATATATCCTAGTATGCACTGTAGGAATAACCAGTCCTCAATTTAGTTGAGTCCTTTCTGTATCTTTTTTTGTGTGGTTTGCTTATTTGTTTTGTTTTGTGGGAAATGGGCAATATTTTTGCTTTTTCATTTACATATTTGGCTATGTGGAAACCCGAGGGAATGAATCATTCTGGATAGCTGAAAATTTTAATCATTTTTGATGGAAATCTTTCTAAAATGGATTTCACACTTCCCTGCCTTCTTAAACAGAGTGGATGGAATGTAATTAATCTTTTTTGATGACTTGGTTTTATCATTATGAACATTAATGACTGTGTGTGCTATCCAGAGATGATGTCCTCAACACTGATTGTGGTATGCAGGATGGTCTGGGGTCCTATCAGTCTCTGAATATTTGTCTCTAAGTTATATTCTTCCCTTACTGGTGGACCATCAGTTGTCACTTCAGCTGACAGTGAAGCAGCACAGTGTGGGTGCAAAAAGGTAGGCTTAGGAGGAAGAGGAAGTTGCATTCAAATCTCAGCTTTTGATTTTGGGATCAATTACTCTCTAATTTCAATCTTTTCATCTGTAAAATGATCACCATAGTCCACTTAACAGAAATATAATAAAGATTAAATGATGGGTCTCATGCATAGTGCAAAATAAACATATGTTAGTCCCTGTCCCTTGTCAGGGTGCTGACTTATAAAAACATGTTTTCTGACTACATTGCATTTTCTACTTTGCTGTGAGACTGAAAGCTGGGCAGTGCAGTTGATAGTACTGTATGCAAAATAAGATTAATGAAGTTTTTGGGGGGCAAGGTACCAAGAGCTCTCAGTTTTGTTCAATATAGACTTGTGACATCAATTTCGAATCCTTAGATATACGGTTTCTTCTTCTTCTCTTTTTTTTTTTGTTTTTTTGGGTTTTTTTTGGGGGGGAGGGGTTTAGACAGGGTCTTGCTCTGTCACTCATGCTAGAGTATAGTGGCACAATCATGGCTCACTGCAGCCTTGACCTTTTGGGCTCAAGTGATCCTCCCACCTCAGCCTCCCAAGTGAATGAGACTACAGGCACGTACCACCATACTCTGCAAATTTTTAAAGTTTTCATAGAGATGAGGTCTCACTGTATTGCCTAGGCTGGTTTCAAACTCCTTGGCTGAAGGGATTCTCCCACCTTGGCCTCTCAGAGTGCTAGAGTTACAAGGGTGAGCCACCACGCCCAGCTGCTATAGTTACTTCTAGAATCCTAAGAAATGTTCTGCCTCCACGAAACAGAGTGTTAGAGGGAAAAATAAAACTTAGGTATTTTGAAGTCCATACATAATATGGATAATGTTTTACATCAAGTGAATATTTAATTTTTAATATAATAATCAATGAAGATCCCATGAGAAAGGTGACATTTGAAGAAAGACTGAAACAAGGAAACCGTAGATATTTGGCAGAACACTCTTTCAAGCAGAGGAAATAGTAAATACAAAAGGAGGCAAAAACTTGTGTTCAAGAAATGGCAAAGAGTCCCCGAGGGTGGAACAAAATAATTATGTCAGATGTTGATAAGAGCAAAAGACAAAATCAAGCAGAAAGGGGCATTGGGAGTACCTGGGCTGAGGTGGAAAGGATGGAGTTGAGGTGGAAAGATGGAGTTAAGGTGCAACTTTAAATAGACAATTACATTAAAGATGATTGGTCTAAATTCTCCAATTACAAGACAAAGACTATTATCAGATTGGATAAAAGTATAAGGTCTTGTTTATGCCTATAAGAAACACACTTTCAATATAAAGACACAAGCAAATTAAAAGTAAAGGATGGAAAAAAGGTATGCACATCATGCTAGCATCAATCAAAAGAAGTTTGGAGTGACCATATAAATATCAGACAAAGTAGATCTTAGAGCAAAGATTATTATCATGGATAAAGGAGATATTTCATAGTAAGTGTGAAATCATGAAGAGGATATAATGATCCTAAATATTTATATATCTAATAACAGCTATACATAACACAAAATCTATATAATTTCAAGGAGAAATAGATAAACACGTAATTATAGAGACTACAAGTAAGCAGAAAATAAGTGAAGATATAGAAGATTTTAAAAACATACCAACAATCTAGATGTAGTTGATGTTTATTATACAGCTGTCTTAGTTTGATTTGTTGCTATAACAGACTACCACACTGAATAATTTATAAAGAAATAAAAAGTTTACTTAGCTCATGGTTCTGGAGACTAGGAAGTTCAAGAGCATGGCACTGGCCTCTTTTGAGATACTTCTTGTTGCGCCATAACGTGGTGGAAAGCATCACTGGGTGAGAGGGCAAGAGCACACGTGTGTGTCAGATCAAATGTCTCTCTTAGAAAGTCACCAGTGCCATCATGGAGGCCCCTACCCTGATTATCTTATCTAACCTAATTACCTTCCAAAGACTCTACCCTCCAATCAACATATGAATTTGGGGATTAAGTTTTCAAACCATAGCAACACCCTACCACAAGACAGCAGGATATATGTTCCCCCCTATTGCACACAGGGTATTTACCAAGATAAGTCATTCACAAGGCAATAAAACAAGTGTTAAAAAACTTAAAAGGATTAAAAGCATACAAAGTATATTTCCTGATTACAACATAAATAAAAGTAAATAATGGAATGATCTCTGGAAAATCTTCAAATAGTTGAAACTAATTAACACAATACTACATAACTCATGGATCAAATATGAAATCAAAATGGAAATTAGAACGTATTTTGAAATCAATAAACATGAAAACATAGTATATCAAAATTTGTGGGATGTAGTAAAAGTTATGTTTAGAATAAAATTTATATCCTTAAACACATAATTAGAAATAATAATAAAAGGTTCAAATCAGTAGTCTCAGTTAAAGAAAGTAGGAGAAAAGCATTAAAACAAAGTAAACTGAATAAAGAAAAGTGGTGATTATCAGAGTAAAAATCAATTTAAAACATTTTAATAGAAAAAAATCAATAAACCAAAAGCTAGTTGTTTGAGCAGATCACTAAAATTGATAGACCCCTAACTACATGATCAGGAAAATCTTAGATGATACAAATTACTAATATCATGAATGAAAGAAGTGACATCACTACAGATTTCACAGATAATAAAAGGATCACAAAGGAAAATTAGGAAAGCTTACTCTGAATAAATCTGACAACTTAGATAAAATAGACAAATTTATTCAAAGTAACAAACTACGAAAGTTTACTCGAAGAAACAGGTAAACCACATAGTCCTATATATATTTAAGGAATTGTTATGCATTTAAAAATCTTCTCACAAAGAAAACTACAAGCCCAGATGGTTTTATTGGGCCACTGATAGAAGAAATAATACCAATTTAACAAAACTCTTCAAAAGTACATAAGAGAAGAGAAGGGAATACTTTGAACGCATTTTGTAAAGCCAGCATTATCCCAGTACCAACACCAAATAGAAAGAAAAAAAAAACCTACAGCTCAATATACCTAACAAACAGGTGCAATTTTTATTATTGCAAATTTTAATAAATTTAATACAAGAATATAGAAAAAGGAAATACATCATGACCACGTGGGATTTATGTCAGGCATGCAAGTTTGGTTTGACATTTGAAAATCAATGAATAGAACTCATTATATTAGCAGACTAAAAATGAAAAATCATGTAATTATCTCAATAGACCAAAAAAAGCTTTGGGCAGATTCAATATCCACTTGTAATAATAATAAAAAAAACTCAGCAAACTAAGAATAGATGAAAACTTATTCAAACTGTTAAATTCCATTTGTGGAAAATCTACATCTAACATCACAATCATTTTTAATAATGAAGGACTGAATGCTTTTCCCATAAGATCAGGGACAAGGAAAGAATATGTACTATAATTACTTATATTTAAAATTGTACTGAGGGCTTTAGATAGTAAAATAAGACAAAAAAAGGAAAAAGACATCCAGATTGGACAGGAAACAGTAAAACACTTGTTACTCACATATAAGATGGTTGTTTATGTAGGAAATCCCATGGAAACGTGAATTAATTAGGAAGGTTGCAGGATACAGGATCAATACACAAAATCAGTGTGTTTTTATATATTAACACCAAGCAATTAAAATTAAATTAAAAATCTATGTCACAAAGCATGCAATGAAATATGAAGCTACATATACAAAATGATGTAAATGATATTAAAACCTAGAAAACATTGCTAAAGAAGAAATAAATAAATTGAGAAATATAGATTCATAGATAGAAATACTTGATTTTGCTAAGATGTTAATTATCTTCATTGTATATCTAGATATACAATATAATCTTAATAAGAATTTAAGAATAATTTTTTAATATTGAAATTAAGAACCTGATTCTGAAATTCATATGAAAATGCAATGAAACTAGAAATGCCCAACAAACTTTGGAGAAGAATGAAGTTGAAGAACATTCACTACCAGATCTCAAGATATTATAAAGTTGAATATATTATTACAAATTTCAAGACAGTGTGGTATTGGTGTAATGATAGACAAATATACCAATGGAACAAAATACAGCATTTAGAAACAGAACCACTCTTACATGGTTAATCAATTTTTGACAAAGGGACAAAGATAATTCAATGGAGAAAAGAAAGTCCTTTCAATGAATAGAACTAAAATAATTGAATATCCACATGTCAAAAAATAAACTTCAATTCATACGCCACACTATGGAAAAATTAACTAAAAAAATGGGCTATAGACTTAAATGGCCCATATGGAACCCAAGTGTGATAGTTAATACTGTCAATTTGATTGGATTGAAGGATACAAAGTATTGGTCCTGTGTGTGTCTGTGAGGGTGTTGCCAAAGGAGATTAACATTTGAGTCGGTGGGCTGGGAAAGACAGACCCACCCTCAATCTGGGTGGGCACCATCTGATCAGCTGCCAGCACAGCTAGAATACAAAAAGCAGGCAGAAAAATGTGAAACGACGAGACTGGCCTAGCCTCCCAGTCTACATCTTACTCCTGTGCTGTGTGCTTCCTGCCCTCGAACATCGGACTCCAAATTCTTCAGTTTTGGGACTCAGACCGGCTTGCCTTACTCCTCAGCTTGCAGACAGCCTATTGTGGGACCTTGTGTTTGTGTGAGTTAATACTTAATAAACTCATATTATATATATATATAAATAATAAACTCATTTTTTATATATATATAGGATACATATATATATATCTCCTTTAGTTCTGTACCTCTAGAGAACCCTAATACATCAAGACTATAAAAGTTCAAGAAAAACAACACAGGAGAAAATTCTCTCTTGGCTTAGGTAAAGATTTCTTAGGTATATTAAATGCATAACCCATAAAAGAAAAAAAAATTGATAAATTGGACTTAGTGGAAATTTAAAACTGTTAATTGAAAGACAGGAAAGTGAAATATGATACAGACTCGGAGAAATATAAACTCAATAATAAGAAAGCAAACAACCCAGTAAAATATTGTGAAAGATTTAAACAGATACTTCACCGAAGAAGATATAAATGGCAAATAATCACACGCTATGCTCAACATTTTAAATCATTTGGGTAATGCAACTTAACACCAAAATGATATATTTCTAAATACCTTATAGAATGTCTAAAATTAAAACATTGATCTACCAAGTGTTCATGAGCATGTAAAGGAATGGACCACTGCTGACGGGAATGTAAAATGCTACAACCACACTGGAGAAATTTAGTAGTTTCTTTAAAAGTTAAATATACTAATATATGACCCAGCTGTTCTGCTTCTATGTATTCACCCAAGAAAAATTAAAGCATGTGGCCATATACAACTTATATATAAATGTTCATAGTAGTTTTACTTGTAATAGTCCCAAACTGGAAACAACCCACACGTCCATCAATGGGTAAGTGGAAATACAAATTGTAGTCTTATCTATACAAGTAGTATTGCTGAAGAATACCACCCAGCAATTAAAAAGGATAAGCATGTAACAAAAACACTGATTAGCCTCAACCTAATTATGCTGCATTAGAGAAGTCAAGCACCACCCCTCCCAAGAATATATATTATGTAATTTCATTCGTGTAAAATTGTAGAAAATGCAAGCCATTGTGTAACAAATAACGCATATAAATGGCCACCTGGGGACAGATACGTAGGGGACAGGGATATAGGGAACAGAGATGAACATGGGGATTACATTAGGCAGGAGAAAACTTTCTGGAGTGTTGGATATATTTACTATCTTGACAGTGGTTATGGTTTCACAGCTGTTTATTTGTTTATTTATTTATTTACATTTTGCACATTAAATATGTACAGTTTATTATATGTCAGTTATACCTCAATAGAGACATTAAAAATTTTAAAATCCAAAATTATAATAAAAGATGGCATGTGGTAAGAAAGTTCATTCTAAAATTTTCTGGATGACAGATATTTTAGAGTATTTAAAAATTAGGCAAGCAATTTAATTTTTTTCTTTTCTTTTAATAACTACTGATAAAATGCTTAGTTTGTGCTAGGTACTATTCTAAGTGCTTTACAATTTTTAACTCATTTAGTCCTCATCATAATTCTATTACGTAAATAAGGCATTATCCATACCCTTTAGACATGTGAAGAAATGGAGACACTGAGAATGGCATAGTGTGTAAATGCAGAGCTGGGATTTCAACCCAGGCAGTCTGGCTCCAGGGATAGAGCTCTGTTTAATCTTGCTTATAAAGAAAGAATTTATTTTGACTACTTCACAGATTCAGTAACTGTACTATAGGATTTTACTTTCATTCTGTTGCCACCACATTTTTTTTGAATAGATTTTTGCACACAGGTTGAATTATTTACTGCCTTTTATAGGTTCATACTTTTAACACATACTAAGCACTGCTTTGATTAGCACACACTGTCCTGCCCACCAGGCCCCTGCCTTAAATACCTCTCTGTCTCCCGATTCTTCACTTCTTTTCCAAATTGTTTCCATTCTACAAACCACAAGCCTTCAGGTTTTTAAATAAATACAGCAACATGTCACTTACCCTTATTTCCATCCAAATTTTTTTGCCCCAATGTAAAATTTCCATGGCATTTATCATCCAAATAAAATTATAGAATACCTGATTACATATTGCCTCTACTGATTCTTGAATACTGAATGTAAATTTTGTGTTGCCAATTAGATTATATGTCTTCAAAATCAGAAATCAAGTCTTTACTTTTGCCATGCATATGCAAAAATACAAGTTTTTGACACAGAATTGCCAACTTCTCTGGACTCACAGGAACACACATGCCCCACTTAAAAACACATTCCTACTGTCCTTTTTAAGCACTCATAGAGAATAAATAGCTCAGAATATGAGGATTGGCAATACATCCATCCCTACCTCCACTGCTATCTCTAACTTTCGCCTTGGGTGTGTAACGAGAGATGTCCACTCGGGCATGAAAAACAGAGGCTAAATGAATTGTATTTGAATTCTGAAAATGGCACATTTATTGGTTAGGGCAAATTCCAAGTTTTTTTCTTCTTTAAAGAATGTGACATTTGTATTGAACCAATGAAGAGTGGGTGTGCAGCGGGGGGCGGGGGGGGGTCCTCTTGGAATGGATAAAAATTCATTAAGCTAGTTCAGCAGGGAACACCAGGATCCACATTTTACCCAGTCCTTCCTCCTCAGATAGTTTTCATTAACTCTCTGAGTTCTAAAACTAATCACTCTTGTTTTTTCATTACATGTTTCATATAATTTATTGTACATAATAAATAGTTTGCAAGAGTTGGGTTTATGAATAGCTTGAAACAGGTTTTCCATGTCCAAATCAAGCTGCCATAGTAACCATTTTTCATTTCTGCCAAACGTATGGTCTTTTCCTTTTTTTCTGCCTTGAAATATGTTGTTTAAAAAAATCCCAAATTATTCAGGAAAGTTGATCAGGTTTCATTAAAATAATGACTTCATTGTTAGCAAGTGCTCATTTCAATCTCTTATTAAATGACTGCTTCTTGCATTATGAGTATCAAACTAAAATATATAAAGACAGCATTAAATTTTGATTCAGTGATATTTATCACAAAAATAAATTAAAACACATATTTGTTCTCCTCTCATCTCTCCACAAAGGAACCCTCTATCCTTTCAAACAATAGAGCAGAAGCAAGGCCAAGCTAAGATTCTGCCAGTGTAATCCCATGTAGAAAGTCCAGGAGGACAGTAGAGTTGCCGGAGTATTTATATCCAAATAATCTCACGAGCTTCTATTTCTTTGGCAAGGAGGATTTAAAGGTTGTTTCTACAGGTGTTTTTCCAACTTCCCATTTTTATAATCTTTTGCCTTTTTCAGTAACTAGCATTGCAAGTCAGAATCCTCCATCAAGCATCCAGTACCTCCTAGATAAACCTACAAGTTCCAAAAGCCAACCCAATTCCATACAGTTTACAAAACCTGCACTCAACAGTCACCTGCCTCAAATCCTTAGGCAAAAAAAACTACCTTCAGAAGTCACTATGATATATGTCCATTACAACAGCAAGTGTTATGTAGGTTGAAGGGAGGGACAGTGTTTTGGCAAGTAAAGAAATAACTGCTTTTATGAAGACACTCTTTATATTAATGATCTACTTTTAGGGATTCTTTCTTTTTTTTCTCATTAGAATTTTAAAACATTTGGCTACCTGTTTCTGTTCTTTCAAGCTCTATAAACTAGTGTTTAGCTTAAAGAAAGATAATTTATTAATCAATCCTGATATATTCTTCAACTCAGCAGCATCAAGAGATGTACAGAATTTTACCATGCCTATTAAAATACCTTGCTTTAAAGTACTTTATAGAAGCCTTATTGCTTTTCAATACATACTTTAGATTCTTACATGTCTAACCTAATTGTATTTCCTTCACAACTTCATTTATTCAACAAATATTTAATGAGTGATTTCTCTGTGCAGTATCATATAGATTCTATGGATTCATATATTTAAGAATAAAATCTGAACTCTATTATCAAGGATGTAAATTAAACACAAAGATGAAATGTGATGTAATGTGGAAGCCAGATTGTGTAACACTTTGAGTGAGAAACCAGAGTTCGGATTATACCACCACTATTACTACTACTGCTATCACTCTTACTGTTACAATGACTACTACTAATTATATTTTAAAACATTTTTTGCAAACTTCAGAAACCAACTGCAGATAGTTTAACTAGGAAAACAGGTGGTAAGCAGATCTGCTGGAAAGATCTATATATCTCATGGAATCTAAAGAAGAGATTAATAAGCTTTGAGTGCAATAGGAGCCAGGGGCTCTTTGGAACCTGAATTGTAAGTTTCTGAATCTTGTCTCTTGATTGCTGTCACTAAAATGAAATAGTTCCCAGCTTCCAGTGTAAGGCTCTTGAGTTACAACCCAAAATTTGGGAAAACAAATCTACTTAGTCCAGCTTGAGTCAATGTCCGGTCCAGACTAACTGTGGTTAAGTCGGCAGGTTCAAGTATTACAGACATCGTTGAGGTCCACTCCTGGCTATTGAGTGAGTGGGGTTGAGGGAGGGAAAATCACTGTGAGGTAGTTAACAAAAGATGGTTTCTGTAACCGCAACCACCATTCTCTAGGTGAGGCCCCTCCACTGTCAGGTCGGAGCTCAGAAATGGAAAAATGTGCAAAGCACAGTGCTAAGTACTTCTCATACCATCTCAAATAATCCCCCAAAGCCTAATGCAGTAGATTACTACTCCCAATATGCCTAAAAGAAAATTGAGATGTAAAGAGAATAATAGCCAATAAATAGTAGAACCCAGATCTAAAGTTTGCTCTTTCTGGCTGTACAGCCTATAATCTATCCCTTATCTGCTGTGGTCAATCCAATAGATTAACGTACAGATTGAGTCTGGTGTCTCTGACCGCAGGGGATTTCTGTCCTCAATTCTTTATTTTGAATACATGAAGAGCTGATTGATTGAAAGAGTAATTTAAGGAGCCAATAAACATCTGGTTCTAGTACCCTAAAAGTGCTTCACTTTTCTAGTCATGCTCTAATATGAAAAGAAAGGAAAATGTGTTCCAGGTATGTATGAGTGTGTTTTCCCATGGAATCTATGTGATGCATTGTGCCTAGATGTAGAATAAACGGTACTATTAATATAGTATTCCAGTGCATCATGAATAGAATAGAACTTTTTGTGGGAAACCAACCACCACTTATTATACAGTTTATATGGGAAATTCCAAACATTTGACTGAGAAATAAAGTTTGAGCATGTATACAGACTATTAGCCAGTCAGATACTGCCTGTAGATGATTTTCTTCTGGACACAGAATAAGCTATTTATTTCTCTAGTGAGTGAATTTTAACTTGAAAAATGAGAAATAATCTGTATCTGTTTTCCAATCAGAGGAGCAGAAATTCCCAGGAAGCTCTTGGAAGTGGAGTGAGGACTTAGATGTTGGGAAGGTAAATCCAGTCCAGTAATGAGTTTTCTGTACATGTTTGCATAAGATAAGGTAGCACTTTGGGTCTGGCACTCGAACTTGTTAAACAAAGCCCAATTTATTACCCAGCAAGGGTGGAGTGGGTGGTGAGGGTGAGAGGAAGGTGAAGAGCAAGCAAAGTTGTGTTGGCTATGGCTTAGTCATATTCTCAGGTTATTGTTAAGTCTTAAAGTCGTTAAGTGTCAACTGAAGAATCACAAGTTCATAAATTTGGAAAGGAGAGCTTTATTTCTCATAAAGGGTTGCAGCCTGCAGGCAGCCATTCTAACAGGCTGGAGAAGTGTAGCCTCCAGTCAGGATCCAGAAAAAGGCACTTAAAGGGTAGAAAGAATAAAACAGGGATTTATGCTGAATGGGATGGCCAAATATACATATTCAACAACTTATAGGAGGAGCTACGAATCTTCACAAAGGGGAGGCACAGGTATGTGTAATAGGCTAATAGGCATGCAACATGTGTCCCACAGTCACTTTGGGGTGGACTTAACAACTAAATGTATTACAATTAGGCCCAAATGCATCAAAAAAAAAAAAAAAAGTGAAGCAGAGGACATGAAGGGCCTCTGTACACAGCCTCTGTAGACTGGTCAGAACCACCTGGTGGTTGGTGGTCCCTTGTTAGGAAGAAATGCTGGTCATTGTTATGCCAAAACCACAAAAGGGAGGGGCGGCATCAAGTGGTGGGTTGATATCGGTGGTGGAGCAAGTCTTTTAAAAGGGCTGATTTCTGTTTAACTCTTAGGAAAAAAAGCCTAATGGCGATCAGCTGGGGAGGGGTTATATTGAGGTATGTCCAATCTCTGGTCAATCATGGCTGGAAATTCAGTTTTTAAGATTTCTCTGGAGTCCCCTTGGCCAAGAGAGGGTCTATTCAATCAGCTGAAGGGAGCTCATGATTTTAGTTTTATTTCTCGCAAGTTAGGGACTTTCTATGAGGAAAGTCATCCTACTTTTAAATGCTACATAAAATGGAAATTCCTATCAGGTTTAGCATGTACAACCTAAAAAAAGAAATCATGAGCTTATCCTTTGTGTAGTGGACCTATTCTTGAAATGGATCCTTTATGAAAGTATTGATGTTGACTGCATCTCTTTTGGGATAATTGTAGGCAACTAATTCTTTAAAGAAATGAAAAAAGTTTTGCCCTAGATGGGTGCAGAATTCTAGTTTGGCAGTGGAATTCTCAGTAATGAGAAGATGAGCTGGACTCCCTGTGGTGAATAAACCAGGGTGACTCTACCAAACTTGATCATTTGCCTCCATTAGTCATGATGTCTTCATAAACACTGCAAAAGAGTTGAGGAAGAGCTAAGAATGCAAAAATATCCAAATTTACATTGATGACTGAATTAATTAGGACACAACTAATTCAAAAATTCTGCTAACAAAGATAGGAGTCAGTGGGAAAGTAAATTAGCTCTCCTATCAGAGAAGGAAGCACATTCAGACCTCCTCATCTTAAATTCAGTTTAAATATAGCCCAAACATAGTCCCGATGACTTTTCTTTGTGATCAGAGAGTGTGCTTTTGACTAATTCTGGCTTGGTTTCCAAGAAGATTCTGGTGCAATAATGAAGAATTGTTATCTGAGAGATGCACAGAATGTACCCAAATGGCTTTAATGCTAAATGGCCCAGCCAGAAGGGTGAGGCACCTCTGCTTGTCAGGTCAGAGTGGGAAGGAACAGTGAGCAATTGCTGACATTCTCTCACTGTATGCATGACGCAATACCTTTTTAAGGAGAAAGAAGGAGAGGAAGCACAGGAAGAGAGGAAGGGAAAGATTAGAGAAGAGAGATAAAGGGATAGAAATTAAGAAGAAATTTGCTGTGGACATTGAATATTAAATTAAGATGATGTGCTATAGGAATATTCCCCTCCCCAATTTTTAGGATGTTAGAAAATGATTCCTGTTTAAAGGAGAGAGAAGCTTTCTGGAAAGCTAAAAACATCTCCCAAGAAATTGGCTACAACTTCCTTCGCACACACACACACACACCCCCCCCCCAAAACAAAAACAAACAAACAAACAAACAAAAAAACAAGTTTGAGAGATACGAATAGTCACAGGAGGGATATTTTATGGAAGAAAATATTTATTCTTGTTTCACTTATGAGGATATCAAGACAGAAAATAGTCTCTGAAGGAAATCATGCCTCTGAAAGCTATTTTAAGATCAAAGTTTGCCTGACATATAAACCAACTCACTAACAATGAAAAATGTGAAATTCTGTTTTGAAAGCCACTGATTTTTCTTTTTTCTTTTATCAATTTGGCCCTTTTGTCTTGCAAAATATACGTGCAACTATAATAAAATGATCTTGAAACTCGAAACTTGTAATATGATCAGAGAATTCAAGCCCCACATGGAATACTAGGAACTTAGTTTCCTTGACATACTTCTGACAATTTTTTGAAACAATGAAATTTATCTCATACTAAATGCCATCAATCTTCCCACTTATATACACAATGCATACTAAATTTTTGAAAAAAAAAAACTTTTCAATAGTATAATATCTTTTGTGGCTCAATTTCTTTTCAGTTGATGATGAGAAAATCAGAAATACATTATTCTTACTAACTTGAGCTGAATGAAAGTCTTCATTTAAAGTAACTTAATTATATACAGAAAGTATGTAATAAAATAATGACCTCTTTTATAAATCATAAGTAGCAATCAAAATAACGATCAAATCAGATAATAAGTTTGATTATGTGTAGAATTCCTCTTTCCTTAGGTATGTTATTACTCCCAGAACAGGATGGAAACAAAAGGACTTGGCTGGAAATAGGCTCCCTCTTGATCACATGCCTAGTGCAGTTCTCTGTGCCCAGTAGGTTCTCAATAAATATTCAGTGATGATTATAATAAGTCTTCTGGAAAACTACAATGTGCAGGTATGCACAGATTTCAGGTTAGAAAAAAAAATTGGCCAGTGTAATTGATTGTATATAAAGAAAAAGAATTCGATACCCAATATCCATCACGTAAACTGTGCACCCAGACAAACGCAACTGATCTATGGCATTTTTCTTTCAATTTCTTATTTTTTTGGCCACCCCACATACTAAATGGAGACCCACTGGACACACGCATCTCTTGGTCAAATTATTGAGGGGAAGGAAGAACTGTAACACTGTTGCCAATGTTTCTGGAAGGTGTACCTTATTTCCTGAAATAGGTCTCTGATTTCTAACTGTTCTTTTCCAGAGCATCGCCCTATGGAGTGCAGTACTTTGGAAGGTCCTGAGATTACTGTTACTGTGCCAGACTTTAGTCCGTTCTGAAGTTAGAGAACAAAGTTGCACCTGCCATAAGTATTTGTGTTAAGGAAATAAATGCTGAATTTAAAAAATAATCAAGCGTAAAACAGCTCTGATTATTTGCAGATTGTGATGGTATCTGGGAAAGGTTTAATATTAAGCCAGCGGAAAAGTGGGACAGTCATTTTGTTCCATTGCCGCAGCCTAACAACTGCACCTCCAGCAAATGTGAATCATAGGTCCCCAAAGGGAAAAGCAAGAGTAGATGGTTAGATTGTTCAGTGCAGGAAACTGGAAGTCAATCTCGACTTTTAAATTTGCTTCACCTTTATTCTTCTACATGTAATCTGTGATGTGACCATGTTTTCTCTACCATCTGAAAATATTTGAAATATTCCCACTTCTCACCAGCCTGCTGTCACTTTCCTTTCTTATGGGGAATATGCAATAAACATGTAATTTGCCACCTACACATGTCTTTAACCGCCTTAAATCCGTTTGCCTCTCTGTGGTCTGAGTCATCTTTTTAAGTATCTGGACATAGTCAGCTTACTTATATAAGGCACTGTTATAGGGACTTTATACATGTTTCTTTTTCTCATTCGAGACTCTCAAAAAATTCAATTTGATAAATGTAATTATACTAACTTCCTATTGTTTCTGTAACAAATATGATGAACTTGCTGGCTTAAAGCATAAGAAATTTATTCCCAGTGAGTTCTGGAGGCCAGAAGTCTAAAATGAGTCTACAGGGCTGACATGAGAGTATCAACAGCCTCCTCCCAGAGGCTCCAGGGGATAATCTATTCATTGGTTCTTTCAGCTTTTCGTGGGTATTGGCGTTCCTTGTTTTGTGACGGCATCTGTCCAACCTCTGCTTCCATTGTCATGCTGCCTTCTTCTCTTCTGTAGTGAAATCTCCCTTTGCTTTCCTCTTATAAGGATTACAGTTAGGTCCTACCTTGGTAATCCACATGATCTCCCCATCTCAGCATCCTTAATTTAATTGCATTTTTTTCACCATATAAAGTAATACAGGTTCCACAGATTAGGACCTGGCTATCTTTTGGGATCTATTATTCAGCCTGGTGCAATAGTTCTCACTTTTCACATATGACAATAAAGTTTCAGTGGGTTAGGTAGCATGCCCAAGTTTATACATCCAGGAAGAAGCAAAACTGATATTCAAACCCAAGTCTTTTTGCTCCTAGAATTAATGTTCATGTATGATGAAGAAACTGAATGTAGTAAGCTCGAAGAAGAAAAATCGAAAAGAGGCATTATTACTCCCAAATATTTGAAAGAACCATCATATGATAAAATAGCTCATCATAATATCTAATATATATTGAAGACTTATATATGCCAAGAGGTGTCATAAGCCCCTTTACAAGTATTAACTCATTGAACATTTACAACTCCATAATATAATTTCCGTTATTACCAGTTAAGTTAATTTTTCAAAACGTCGTAGCTAGTAAGTGATGGAGTTGATGTTTGCACACTTGCTGTCTGGCTTCAGAGCCTGTGCTCTAAGTCTTCCTAAGATGTACTGATCTCATCCTGTAAGTTCTGGCAGAAAGAACTTGAACCAATGGAAAAAAGTAGATGAAGACAAATATTTACTTCAATATTAGAAGAACCATTAACAATTGCAGCTGTTCAAAAATGAAATGGGCTTCGTTTTGAGATAGAGAAGTCTCTGTCACTGGGAATAATATAAGGATTGACACTGCTTCTCCGACATATTGAAGCTGATGATGATGAATTAGAGACAAGTTAGACTGATAATTTCAGTTACTTCCAGCTTTATAAGCTATGCTTTTAGGATTTTATAACTTCAAAGGCTTATCATCAATGTGGAGCCATTGGTAGATGAATGGTAGTGTGCTTTAGGAAGATTAATCTAGCACAGGGTCATCATGAAAGTGAACAGAGAAAGAGTAGTTTAGGGAGAAATCATGTAGGAAATTATTTTAATATAGCTAATAGTGGACTTGAAATAGAGACTGTGAGGATAAAAAGAAAGGGATTATAAATATAGTCAACTGATATTTGACAAAGGAGTGAAGGCAATACAATAGAGAAAAGATAGTCTTTTCAACAAGTTGTGCTGGAAAAACTCAATAGCCACATGCAAAAGCATGAATCTAGACACAGATCTTATACCTTTCACACAAAAAAAAACTCAAAATGGGTTGTAAACCTAAATGTAAAATGTGAAAATATAAAACTCTTAGAAAATAACATAGGAGAGGCTGGGTGCAGTGGCTCACGCCTGTAATCCCAGCAGTTTGGGAGGCCAAGGCGGGTGGATCATGGGGTTAGGAGGTCGAGACCATCCTGGCTAATATGGTGAAACCCCATCTCTATTAAAAATACAAAAAACATTAGCTGGATGTGGTGGCAGGCGCCTGTAGTCCCAGCTACTCGGGAGGCTGAAACAGGTGAATGGCTTGAACCTGGGAGGCGGAGCTTGCAGTGAGCCGAGATAGCGCCACTGTACTCTAGCATGGGCAACAGAGAGAGACTGTCTAAAAAAAAAAAAAAAAAACAGGAGAAAATCTAAATGACAATGGGTATGACTTTTTAGATACCACACCAAAGACATGATCGATGAAAGAAAGAATTGATAAAGTGGACTTTGTTGCAATTAAAAACTTCTGCTCTATAAAAGACCCCGTCAAGTGAACGAGAAGACAAGCCTCAGACTGGAAAACTATTTGCAAAAGACATATCTAATAAAGGACTGCTATTCTAAATATACAAGGAATTCTTAAAACTCAACAATGAGAAAACAAAGAACCCAATAAAAAATGGGCAACAGACCTGAACAGACAAGTCACCAAAGAAAATATACAAATGGAAAATATGCATATGAAAAGATTCTCGACAGCATAGGTCATTAAAGAATTGCAAATTAAATCAACAATGAGATATCACTTCACACCTCTGCGAATAATCAAACTCCAAAACACTGACACCACCAAATGCTGGTGAGTATGTAGAGCAACAGGAACTCTCATTCATTGCTGGTGGGAATGTAAAATGATATAGTCACTTTTGAAGACAGTTCGGCAGTTTTCTTACAAAACTAAATATACTCTTAACACTAGATCCAACAGTCACACTCTTTGCTATTTACCCGTTAGTTGAAAACATGCTCACATAAAAGCCTGCTCATGGATGTTTATAGCAGCACTATCCATAATTGCTAAGACTAGGAAGCAACCAAGATGAACTTCAGTAGGTGAATGTATACATAAACTCTGGTATATTCAGAAAATGAGATATTATTCAATGCTAAAAAAAATGAGCAATCAAGCCATGAAAAGACATTGAATAAACTTAAATGCATATTACTGAGTGAAAGAAGCCAATCTGAAAAGATTACATCAACTATATGACATTCTGTAAAAGGCAAAACTATGGAGACTATAAAAAGATCAATGGGGGAAGGGATGAATAGGTGCAGCACAGAGGATTTTGAGGGCAGTGAAACTTCTGTATGGTACTGTGGTGAATATATGTCATTATATAGTTATTAAAACCTATAGAATATACAACACTAAGAATGAACCTTAATGTAAACTAAGGGACTTTGGATGATAATGATGAGTCAATGTAGGTTTATCAATTATAACAAAAAAAATTTAAAAAGAGATTCAAGTGAGACACTGAAGAAGCAATATTCTGAGTTTTAGTCTAGTCAAGAGATTGGAAATGGGCTAGTGATCTACATGAAAAATCTGATGTTTACACCTTAATTTTAGACAGAACGATGGTGTCATTGGTAAAAATAGAGAAGTCTGAAGTCAATACTTTTTTTTAAGGAGGAAAATGTAACCTCAGTTTTGATCATGAAATTTAAGGAATAAGCAAGACATCTAAAAGATTATTGTAGTTAAGGACTGGAACTTGAGAAGATGCCTAGGTTACACATAGAAGTTTGGTGATAATTTATATAGATAGTAGTTCTCTGCAACAATAAGCTTTCGTTAAATAGATTTCATTTTACCTGCATTATCTAATTTAATTCTTGCATCAGCCCTATAAAGTAGATATCATTGCCCCATTTCATAGATGAGGAGACTTAAGAGAGGTTAAATAATTTGCCCAAGTTCACATAAGTACATGAGTGTTGGAGCATCAAACCATACCCGTCTGATCTCAGAACCCATACTCTTCATCACTTTGTATACTGTCATAAGAGTAAGTACAGTCATTCTGAGTGGCGCTTCTTGAAAGTTGCTTTTAGATTGTGCCTCATGGCACAGTAGACTGCCAGCCTATTCTGCCTGTGCCTGAGTGAGGAGGGTAGATGGGAGGAAGTTGATGGATACCCCTCAAGTATTAATAACACACTGAAAAAAAGTCCACACTTAAAAATTCATCCTAATATTCCATTAATTTAAACAAAATGTTTTCTCCTCCCCAAGTATCAAGTAAACCTGATAAGCTAAGAAGATATGCCCTGTGTAACCTCTGCCTTCACTTTCAGCAGACTCTCCTACACTCTGGGCTTGGGAAAAGAATGACCCAGGCTGAAAAACATAGGCCGTAGTAGAACATAGAGGGCTAGGGACAGGAGCATGAATATAGGGACTGAAATGTCAGTATTTGGGAAATGAAAGGAAGAAGAACGACTTGTACAAAGAAGGAAAGAATTGTTAGAGAAGTGAGGCCAAATTGTCATAACAGGGAACAAAGCAGGGTGAGAGTTTCCAAACTATCAAATGCTACATGGAAATGTCTAAAAGGTTAAGAAATTGCAAAGAAAAAAAAACCCAAAACAAAAAAGCCTCTATATTTAGCAGTAAGTAACTCTCAAAGGTGGAGTTTAAATGGGGTGAGAGTCTGATTACAAAACAGTAAGAAACCCATAGGTACTCAGAAATTGGAGGGACAATCAGCGAATGTTATTGGTTTGTGAAGTTTGTAGGAGGAAAAAAGGTGCTAGATAAACAAAACAAGAAACACTACATCAGTGAAGGTGTTTCTGTCACTTACTACAGAAATTAATTCTGCACAATTTAAGTAAAAAGAGAATTTAGTACAAAGATATAAGATAATTCTCAGAATTGAAAGAAAAACTAAAGAATCAGACCTTAGAAAGTACAAGAGCCGGACCATTTCTTTTTTTTTTTTTTTTTTGAGACGGAGTTTCGCTCTGTCGCCCAGGCTGGAGTGCAGTGGCTCGATCTCGAAGAGCCGGACCATTTCTAACAGGAACTATTAAATAGGAACTAGCAAATGGTCTCTTCAGGACAATACTATCTCCTCCAGCTCTTTTCAGTTTTTGTGTTGTTGTGGCTCAAGTTGTAAATACCAGGGAGAACGTCTGACTAGCCTAGTTCCGGTCACATGCTCCCCCTTTACCAGGGAAGGATAATGTCCTTGAATTACAGTTTATCTACTAAGGAAAGGCCAGTTCTTCAAAGAAAACTGGACAATGAGCTCCAAAAGGAAAAAAAAAAAATCCCCAGCCCATGTTTACTACTAAGGAGTAGAAAAACACAGGCAGTTCTCACTTTGCACTGTGCAGTGTTAGCTGAAACAGATACATGCTGGCACTGATTCTTTGCACAGTTTTGTGGTAACTGACATTTGACCTTGGACCCATGGAATGTTGCAAAGTGAGGAATAGGTACCAGTACACACCAGTTGCAGTTAACATAGTAGCATGCAAAGCAAGGACTGCCTGCATATATGACCAAGAACAACTATAAAAAATAAGAGACTTCAAAGAATTTTGTAGAATCAAAATATAGTATACCATGTATATAATATTTATAATATAATATATATAAAATATAGATGATCTTAGAGAACATCAAATATAGCCCTCTTATCATAGCAAAGGAAACGGAGGCACATTGACTTATCCAGGGCTTTCTTCCTGGACAAACAAATTATACTAGCTAAAGAAGTAAAAAAAAAAAAGAAAAGAAAAAAGAAAAAGAGTGGTGTAGAGCTGCTACAACTTAACAGGGAAAGCAATCTGTGGGAAGTGAGTTTTGAGATAGGTTTTGAAGGACTACTGAACTGTGTTTCCTCAGGTGTAAATTGAGGAGGGCTGGTCTAAATCTCTAAGAGCCTTTTCAGCTCTGACATGCTATGATTCAGAGCAAGATGTACTAAAATTATCAAGTCATACACAGAGAATGGTAAGCAGGGTGGTTTGATTGGAGCAAAGAGGCATGTTGGGAAATTATGACAGCTCCAGGAGGGTCAGCTGATGGATGTCTAGCTGGGAGTTCAGGGTTAAGACTCCTCTGAGGGGGCCAAGAGACTATGCCACCTCCGAAATGTTGCAGTATGCTCCCCATTGTGAAGTAACAATTCAACACATTCGTTAAAACAATAGCACCCAATACACTTCCCAGGGAATGTGATTAAAACATTATTGGGAAAAATTTTCCTACAAGACTGTAACAGCTGAGATTCCCTATTATCTTATTGGATGAAGCAGCTATAATTTTTAATTCTCATTCTCATGGAGTATATGTGACTTATAGCAGATGTGTGGAGTCCCTAAGGCCAGTGTTAAGAGATACACAGAATGAACATACAGATTGAAGATTGAATATAACTCATTTTAGTAACCATATGAGAAACCTGCTCATAGTTGCCAAACGATGTTTGCCGAATGTTTTATTACCTAGTGGGAGCATTTACTTTTCATATGTATAGAGGTTAGATGATATTTTTAAAAAAGAAAATTACCCGAATTCTTTTGGTTCTATTATCTATTATCTTTTCACAAACCCACATGCTTTTTGATCCGATTACCAAAATTAATGGACAAGGAAATGTATTCAGTTATTTCACTGAAGTCCAGTTGTATTATGCTATCTTAGTACATCAAAACCAACATCTCATGCTTGCTTCTCTGCCCAGCCTCTTCTTTTCTTGCAAGTTCCAGCATCCTTCTCTAATTTCATTCTTTCTTTGTCTGCCTGTATATCTTTCTCTCTCTCACCTTCTACCACTCAATCTTTGCACTACATTAGCATTGTTTACTTTGAGTTAATCAAGATGCTTTATCTTCCCCTTGTCTCCTAGCCATCTTGGCACACTTACACCAAGCTTCTACTATATTTTTATAAATGAGTTGGGAATATTTTCTCTGTCCATAACTGCCAGTGGGTTCATTCCAAATCATGGTGACTCTGGAAGTTATAAATGA
Organism: Pongo pygmaeus; assembly: GCF_028885625.2. NCBI lineage: Eukaryota > Metazoa > Chordata > Mammalia > Primates > Hominidae > Pongo > Pongo pygmaeus. Next base: position 142,214,521 of record NC_072373.2, on the reverse strand, counting down.
GAGCTGGGACCAGACCTGGAGTGGAAAAATGTAGAGGCTACTTCTTGTGTAAGTTGTTCATCCTTTCTGTGATAATCCCATATTGTTGACTGTGGCACACATGCTTTCTTATCACCTGCTCACCTATAGTCACCATTTTCTCAAACGCTTTATTTATTTTATTACTTTAACTGAAACCAAACTTTATCCTCCTGATACTCATTAGAGTCTGTCATTCTACTCATTGCACACTAGTGCTTCATGGGTTTGTCCAACTATTTCTTTCTCCTTCTTCTTTTTCTTCTTCCCATTAACGTCATAAGTCTATGCTAAATTTTTCCCATCATTATGTTTTTATCTAGATTTTTTTTTCCTTTTTCTGGATGACATAAGCATGTCACTTCATCATCAGCAATTATTATTCTCAAACATTTAAGAATCTAAACTAATATCCTAACTTCAAATTTCTTCTCCTAAACTCCAATGATCCCCAAACACAGCCATTTCTTAGATTGCATTCTTACAGAATTGTCCATCTCTATACCTTAAATTCTAAGCTTCCTTTCTCTAATTTTCACATCCTTCCCTTCCACTTTCTAATGTCTCCTTTCAAATGTAAATCAGATCTTATCATTCTCCCCCAACCCTCTTAAAACCCTCCATTCACTTTTCATTGCACTTGAAATGAAATGCAAATTTCTTACAAGGCTTGCTCTAGGAATGGATCTGGCTTTATATTCCTCTCCAATATTATCACACACCACTTTCTCTCTCCCTCATGGTTTCTGAAACATAGGCCTTCTTTCTATTCCTAGACCAAGGCAATCTCAGACACTTACATGGCTTAAGCTCAATATTACCTCTTTCTCGATATTAAGTCCTTCTCAGAGAGAACTTCTCTGATACCCTCTCTGAGAAATCTCCTTATCTGATTTTACTTTATCTTATTTGCTCATAGCACTCTCTGAAATAGTCTTTTTATTTATTTATTTATTTATTTATTTATTTATTTGTTGACTCTTGGATAGCAGGCCTCTTATCTGTCCAATTTGTTGTTTTCTGTCCTGGGGATATTTCAAAGATCTAGACATATAGTCTTTGCCTTCTGGGAATTTCCAATTAAGAAGGAAAGTCAGATAAATTAGAAGGAAATTATATTCTAAGTAATCTTCCTGAATTAGTACGATATACTTTTTTTTTTTTTTTTTTTGAGATGGAGTCTCGCTCTGTTGCCCAGGCTGGAGTGCAGTGACATGGTCTCAGCTCACTACAACCTCTGCCTCCCGGGTTCAAGTGATTCTCCTGCCTCAGCCTCCTGAGTAGCTGGGATTACAGGTATATGCCACCACGCCTGGCTAATTTTTGTATTTTTAGTAGAGACGGGGTTTCACCATGTTGGTCAGGCTGGTCTCAAACTCCCGACCACATGATCTGCCCGCCTTGGCCTCCCAAAGTGCTGGGATTACAGTCGTGAGCCACCGCGCCCAGCCCATGTACAATATACTTATTAAGAATATAAATTCTGCAGTCAGGTTGTCTGGGATTAAGTCTCAGTTTTCCCACTTATTGGTGGTGTAACCTAGATTACTTAACCATGCCATGCTCAGCTCCTACTCATTAAATCGTGATAGCAATAGTATCTACTTTATGGGGTAGTCTAAGGGTCACAAATGAGTTAATCTTATTCAAAATGCTTAGAATCTGGAATGTAACAAACACTCACAAGTGAGGAGGAATTATTATTTATCAAATCTGTCTTTTCCTCTTCATTACAGGCATCACAACCCCTGTTCAGAACTGTGAGTGTCTTTCTTCAACCATTGAAGTAGCCTTGCCTTTAGTCTTGTAACCTCTTCCCTAATCCACGCTATATATTTTCTACACATGGATCCATTTCCTGAAACACTTAAGTGGCTTTCTGTACCTTAGGATAATGCCGAACTCATTAACATGGCTGGCAAGGCCCTGCATTGTTTGATATTTGCCTTATTTCCAGCCTCTTTGATTCTCACTTTCTATTTCCCACTTTATGTTTCACAAATGCCCAACTTCCTGTAGTCTCCTAACCACGACCTTCTATTTCTTTTTTTTCCCTTTTCCCATGCTGTCTTTTCTTCATAGAACATCTATTCCCTATATTATACTTGACCTAAAATCACCTTATTAATACCTTAAGACCCACCTTAGAGTTTCATACTAAAAGTGTACAATAGTACTTAAAGTCAAGTTAAAAACCTTTATATAAAATCCTGTGTATAGCATTATCACTGCACTGAATACATTGCTTTATCATGTATGCCTGACCCCCTGAGTTGCTTGAGGGCAGGTACTACTTCTTGGTAATTTTGATATCCTTAATGTGACAAGCCTGGCACATAGAAATTATATGTATTAGTCAATGATTGATACACTAATGCTTTTTAACAAACAACCCCAAATTTTAGTGGTTGAACATCTGCTGCTTGCAATCATAGAAAAGCATCATGGGACCAGACTTAAATTCCCATTATAGTAATTAAAATGTTTGACAAATATATAAAGTAATTGTTTTTAGACATTGAACAATAGGCAGCATAGAACTATAATTCCTGAGAAAAGGGAAACAAAAGAGATGAGCCCTATAATCCCCTTGTATTTCTCCCTGGAGTCAGTTTCTAGCCTGTGAGTACAGGGATGGAAACCTAAACAGAACCCAGAGCCCCCTGGGATTAGGACGTGAACTTGAAATTTAATGGAGGCAGAGACAGCTGTAAGTTGTAGGACACATTCCACAAGGAGGGAGTCATTAAGAAAAAGTTTTCAATAATTAGTGTAGATTTCCCTTTGAGTCTTGCTGATTATTAGGCCATGCATGTATAAATCTGTATAAAGAACAAGTAGAGTATGGTGAGTTAAACAAACAACTTCCAGAGTTCACAAAGGACAAAAAGATGTTCTACCTCCCAACTGCTAGAGTTGAGAATCCTTAGTGACCATCTGGGACCCCAGAGGGGTTATGCCTTAGAAATGGGGCTGAGTAATTACTAGAGCGAAGACTTCTCTAGAGGTTCTAACAAAGCTTAAAACACGTTCTGGAAGAATAAAGTTGATAGAGTATATTTATCACAGAAACAAAAGCAATAGAATAGGATAGATAGATAGATAGGTAGATAGATAGATAGATAGATAGATAGATAGATAGATAGATAGATAGATAGATAGATAGACGGACAGACAGACAGACAGTTATAGATGTAGAAGAAAGGATTTATTATGGGAATTGGCTCATGCAATTATAGAGGCTGAGAAGTTCCATGATATACTATCTGCAAGCTGGAGAAAAAGAAAAGCCAGTAGTTTAACTCTCAGTCTCAGTTTGAAGGCCTAAGAAACTATGAGGCTGCTAGTGTAAGTCCCAGAGTCTGATGGCCAGGGAACCTGGAGTGCTGATGTCTGAGGGCAGAAGATGGCTATTCTAGCTCCAAAAGAGAGAGTAAATTTGCCCTTTCTCCACCTTTTTCTTCTATGTTGGCCCTCAATGGATTGGATGATGCCTGCCCACACTGGTGAGGGCAGATCTTCTTTGCTTGGTCTACTCTTTCAAACACTGATCTCTTCCAAAAACACCCTCACAGGCACAACCAAAAATATTGTTTTACCAGCTATCGTAATATCCCTTAACCTAGTCAAGTTGACACATAAAATTAATTATCACAGCAAGTAGCTTAAACAAACACAGAGAGAGAGAGAGAGAATTAGAAATACATATGAAGATAACAAAATCCATACAGTCAGACAATGTTCAGTACCCAATCCAAAATTACTAGATAGTCTAAAAACCTAAAATATGCGATTAGGAGAAAAATCAGTAAATGGAAACAGAATAAGACATGACAGAGATGATAGAACTAGCAGACAGAAAAGATGTTACAACAACTGTTATACTATGTAAACTACTTAGAAAAAAAGTACATAATAAAAAGATACAGAGAACAATAAAAAGTCTAGACATGAAAAATATAACTCTGTAATGAAAACTTTACTGAATGAGGTTAATATCAATAGATAATAGACACTGCAGATGAAATAAAATAATCAGTAGTCTTTCATATAACAGTAGAATAAAGCAAAAGAGAAACAAACAAAAAGAAACCCCCAAACCTTCTGTGATCTATGGAACATTATAAAGTATTTAAAAGATATGAATTATGTCCTGGGGGTAAGAGGGAGAAAATATTTGATGAAATAGTGGCCAAAACATCTTCACATTTGCTAAAAACTATAAAGCCAAATTCCAAGAAGTTCAATATAAACTTAATGCAGAATGAACACACCCACCCCCCCGCAACACACACACACACAGAGCGAAGTGGAAGGTGAAATAGTATTAAGGGAAACAGTGATAATCATACAATCTTAAAAATAGAGAAAAAAGAAACATTACATAGAAATACAAAGATATGAAGCTAAAGACTTCTTGTGAGACATTATGAAAGTCAGGAGAAAATGGAGTGGCATATTAAAAGTACTAAGAATGCTGTCAGCCTATAATTTTACACTCAATGAAAATATCCGTACAAAGGGGGATGGGGAAAAGAGTTTTTGCAGAAGTCAAAAACTGAGGTTGTCATCAGCAGACATGAACTATAAGAAATGTAAAATGAAGCTCAACAGCAGAAATAAAATGATACCAAATGGAGACACGGATCTCAAAAAATAACAAGATTGCAAAAAATTGTAAATATGTGGGCAAACATAGCAGATTTTTTTGTGTTTTAAAATTCTTTAAAATATACTTGTTTAATTTGGAAGCAATGGTAACATATTGTGGGGTTTATAGTATGCTGTTTAGGGGCCTTATATTAAATATGAAGAGCAGGGTAACCCATTTTATTCCCGTGTGCCTGTGACTTTCCTGGTTTGGTCACTAAGGGTCCTAAAAACTGGGAACTCCCTACTTCTACCCACAGACCTTGGCAAACAGGAATGGTTAGTCATCCAAGGTGGAAAAGCAGCTGTAATACATTAAAAGTGCATTTTGTAAGCCCTAGAGAAACCACTGAAAAACAAAACAAAAAAAAGTATAGCTCATAAGTAAATAGTAGAGATAAAATGGAATACTAAAAATACTCAGTTAATCCAAAAGTAGGCAGGAAAAGAGTAAAAAAGGAAGAAAAAAGAGATGACACAAATAGAAAAAAAAGCAAGTTGAAAATTTAAACTGACAAATATCAATAATTATATTAAATTTAAATGGCCTGAACACTTCGATTAAAAGACAGAAATTGTCAGAATAGATCATCAAAGACCTAATTTCATGTTGTTAACAAGAAACTCATTTAAAATATAAAACACAAATAGGTTAAAAGTAAAAAGATGAAAAAGTTATACCATGAAAACCCTGAGCATTACAAAAAGGTGGAGTAGATGTTATTAATATCAGATAAAACAGATTTCAGAACATGGCATATTACCTGGAATTTCATGATCTTAAAGGGATCAAACCACTAAGGAGACAAACAATCCTAAATATGTATGCATTTGATAATAGGGCTTCAGGAATATGAAGCAAAATCTGAATAAACTGAAAGAATAAATATAAATAGAGCAAATTGACAGATAGTAAGAGTATAGATGCCTGGACAATACTAAACAACTTGATGTAATTGACATTTATAGAACTCTCCAACCAGCATCAGCAATATACACATTTTTTTCAGAGCTGTTTGAAACATTCAGCTAGACCATATTCTAAATCAAAAAGTAATTTTCAATAAGTTTAGAAATATAATTAAAATAATACAGTATATGCTACCTAATGATAAAGAAATTAAACTAGAAAGTAATAGTAGAAAAATACCTGAAAATCTTCAAATATGTGGAAATAAAGCATGCTTTTAAATACCCATGAGAACAAAGAAGAAATTAGGGGAAAATTATAAAATATTTTGAAAGAAAAGAGAACTAAAAAGGCAACATATTAAAATCATGGGTTGCAGTTAAAGGCTGGAGAAAATTTTATAGCTTTAATGGTTATATTGAAGCAGACAAAGATTCTAAAACCAATAATCTAAACTCCCACATTAAGAAACAAAAAAATAGGAACAAATTAAACTCAAAATAAGCAGAAGAGAGGAAATAATAAAGGTGAGAAGAAAGTAACGAAATAGAAAAAGAATAAAGGGGGCCAATGAAACCGAATCTTGCTCCTTTGAAGAAAAACAGAAAAAAATTGATAAACTTCTGGCTAGGCTGATCAATACTGAAAGAAGAGATAAATTACTAACATTCAGGATGAAACAGAGGAGCTCACTACGTATCCTATAGAGATTATAGTAATAATATGATAATATCACAAAAACTTCCCTTCTAACAAGTACAACAATTTAAATGGACAAATTCTTTGAAAGACACAAGTTACTAAAACTGGCTCAACTATTTTAATGCAATCAGTATCTACAACAATCACCATGAAACCATTTTGACAAAGTCACTGATGACTGCCCTGCTACTGAATACAATAAATCTCTCAGTACCGATTTTTCTATTTGATAGTATTGAGCACTTCCTGAAATGTTTCTTTCTCTTTTTGGTGACATAATACTTTCTTTGATTTGTTCCTGTCTCTGTGGTTATTCTTTATCGTAATCTTCCATGGCTTAATTTTCCTTTGTCCACATGTTTGCTTTCTCTCGAGGTCTGTCCTGGACTCCACTCTCACTCGAAAACCTCTCTGGGTGATCTCATTTATTTTCAAGACTTTATTACCCTCTGTAGACTGATAAATCCCATATTTATGACTCAATCAGGCAATTAAATATCTGCACCTGAGTGTATCACAGGCACCATGAACTCAACATTTCAAAATGGATTTCATTTGCTGTCCATATTGGAACTTTCATCTTTGCTTTTTCTTTCTCAATAAATGCATGAGTCATTTCTGCAATTTCCTTATTTTCCTAAGCCAGGAAGTTTAGAGTCATCTTTCACTGCCTGTCTCTCTCAGTTTCATAATCCAGCTAGTCATCAAGTTGTGTAGACTCCACCTACCTACCTACTGTTTGCATTATTACTACTTAACTTTAGGTCACTATTTCTTGCTTAGTTTACTAAAATATCCCCCAAACTGTTCTCTCTTACTTCCTTTTTCCCCACTACTCTATTCCATTGTCTACATGTGCAAGAATTATCTTTCAGAAACAGGAACCTGATTATTCTCCTTCTTAAAGCCCTTGATCACTAAACTTTACAGTTAGAATAAGGATCAAACCCTACTGAAATGTGCAATGTCTTTTGCAGTTTGATCCTTGCTTTTCTTTCACCTTATCTATCACATCTTGCTCAACCTTTACAATTTGCCCTTTAATTGTGATTACTTGCAGTTTTATTCATTTGTTCTCCCTATCCACTACCCTTAAGCTCTATACATTGATGCTGTCTCAGACAAGAAAGTTTTCCCTCAACCCCTTTCCACATTACTTCTTGTCCTTCGGAACTAAGCCCAAGCATTACTTCCTCCAGAAATCTCATTGCATCTCACCAACCTGAGCTGTTATCTTTCCTAAGTATTCTTATACCCCCTACAAATAAAACTTACATAATACTTATTACACTTTGGAAAAATATTGAAAACAAACAATGATATTTGGAAAAGCAAAGTCATAACTCTACAGATTTATGAAATGGAGAGAAAAATGTAAAATAAAATGTTAACACAACATATAGAGCTTGGTTAAATGGAGAAAGACACTACAGATAAAAATAATTGTCTATTTTAATACTAAAAAGGAAAGAAGGAAGGAAGAAAAAAGAATGAGAGAAATAGAGAAAGAGGAAAAGAAAAAAGTAATGAAGGAAGGAAGAGATAGAGAAAGAAAGAAAGAAAGGGAGGAAGGAAGGAAGAAAAGAAGGAGGGTGGGAGGAAGAGAGAGGAAGGAAGGAAGGAAAGAAGAAAAACAGGAAGAAGAGGAAAAAAAGGGCCTGAAGGATGTGTTTATAGTAGCACCACTGGGGGCAGTGGAATGAAATCGAGCAAAATGTAATGCAAGCTGGTTTTCCAGAAGCAAAATCTTAATAACCAGATCCATTGGTCTATGGATGGAGCCATTGGAAGAAAAGTGATAAGTTCCAACATTTGAGACATTTTATGCTGAAAATATCTAGCATCTGAAACAAACTGGGTGAAGGGAAAAATGTTCTGTTGGCCAAGGATTTCTGGGATCCTACAGATCTTTCCTCTAATTTTTGGATGCCACTAAATTTTGTGATTCATATCTGGAAAGCCCAGCTCTGATAGGCCAGAAATATTAGAACCAAATACAAATAGTTTGCCACACATCTTCTCCTTCCATAGGTTTAGAGCTTTGATTCTGTTTTGCTTCAGAAGCAGTTCAGGTCATAGTCAATGGACACAAAGAAGATGCATCTTCAAACCAGGATATGATTGGGAGGACTAAAGACTTGCAATTCTCCAGGTATGGTGCAAAGCACTTACTATGATTCAAGAGAAGCCTTGAAGACAAATTGAGTATTTGAGAACCATAGGGTGCAATTACTTTTACCAAAGATTTGTGTAATCAACCACCAGAAACTTTAAGAGTCTGTTATTTAAAAAATTAAATATTGAATTTACTTACTTTTTGCCTTACATAGGCAGCTGCTAGGAAGTATTTGATACTAAGTACTGGGAATTATGGCATGTGCCAAAAGGATTTTAGAATTGGGATCTAAGCTGTGATCTAATTAAACAATAAGACCTGACAAAACAGTCACTACTGGTCTGTTAATGACTTCCTGGGGCAGTTCAACTTCTCATGTCAAAGCAGAACAAGGGCAAGGTCATCTGTCTTTGGCTAAGGCTTTTTTTTCCCCTCTTAAAAGCAATGCTTCTACTGTTCCCCCACCCCCATCTCTCTCTCCTTCTCTCTTCCTCTTCCATCCTCTCTCTTTCCCTTCATCCTTCTTTCTCTGTCTCTCTCTTTTTCTCCCTCTGTTTGTGACCAAAAAGTCTGATTCAGAAGTCTCAAAACAGCAAGACAAAAAAAAAAAAAAGTACTTAACAATCATCTAAAAATAAGCAAGAAAGAAATAGCACACCACAGCCCACAGCTCTACCAAATAGAGGCATAAAGTGAGGCAGAGAAGTCCGACAGCTTGAGAACACGCATGGCCACAATGAATGACACAAAGGAAAAGGCAAAGACAGCAAATAGATACTCAAACCCCAACTCCCACATGTGGAAACACCTGCTCCAATTGTGGCCACACCTGTAGGCCTGTGTAGAGCACAGAGGCAGATCTCAGTTCAGGAGAGAGGCTTATCTACATTGCTTACTTTATGTGTGACTTTCTGGGGATCTTGGTAGTATGTCCATTTCAGTGTTGATAATTTTTTAAAAATCCCCTTGCTCAGGTGCAAAATTAAATACAACATTTAGTTTGGAGGACAATTAGGTTTCTTTCAGGCCACTTTCATTGAATAAAAACTTAGTTCTTTAAAATACAGCAACTGACTGCATTAAATCAAAGGTAAATTAAGAAAGGTTATAACAAGTCTACAATAGAGGCCGTTAGATTATTAAGGTTCCTTTGAACTCCTATTTTCTAAACAAAGAAAATATTTTTAAAATTTGGATTAGGTACATTATTTTAGGTGACAAATGTAGGTTTTTCTGCATCAATTCACATGTGAGGTCATTTGCAAATGGTGTACCAGCTACCTTCAGGCTGTGACTTCCGCCTTTTTTGCATAGAGCAGCCAGATAAAATATAGGGCACCCAGTGAAATATGAATTTGAAATAAACAACAAATATTTTTTAGTATAAGTATGCCCCATGTAACGTTTGGGGTATTTTTGCTTTCTAAATCCAGGAACCCTATTTTCACACTATTTTTGTTTTTAAATAATTTTCATCATTCTCCCTTTATAAGGAAAGGAGACATAGAAACATCTTGCCTGTAATGTGTTTGATACAGACCAAATTAACTGAAAATACTAAAATTCTAGTTGGAGAAGATAAAGACTTTTTTTTGTAAGGGAACTGTGTCTGCCAGGCATCCTTATATTGTAGAAAGAACCTTACAATATCTCAAGGAAACTGTTAGGAGCAGAGGCCTGGGTCATTCCCTAGAGACTGGGGATTCAGTTTTCTTTTTTTAGGGCTGGGATAGACACAGCATCTCAGGTGATTTTAATGCACAGTTTTGTTGGTCATAGTCTTCAAAAACATTTGTCTGCCTATCATGTGTAAAGCATTGTTAATTATTACAAATTCCCTATCAAGCTTTTCCTGCCATTATAATTGCTTCTCAAAATATGGCCAGGGAAGTCCAATTTAGACAGGTAAAACCGATTTACTCATTTGATTTTTCCAGTAAGGATTTATTCACCTTCTTGTCCTCTAAAACACTGAGCTTTCTTTTTAAGTTTTTAATGCAGCAAACATTATCCTACCTGCCCTCTTCTGTTGGGATTTCTGCATGGTTTACTCTAATTACTCCCGATGCCAGACCTTGTGTGCTCTGAACAACTTCAAAGAAAAAAACTAGAAAAGGAACAGTGTGTTTTTTTTCTTTTCTTTTCTTTTCTTTCTTTCTTTTTTTTTTTTTTAAGACACAGTATCAAGGAGACAAGATAGCATTTTGTTCTCATAATGTGATGGACAAATCATATGGATAATCTATTAGGATGATGGATGGTATAAATTTTAATATGAAACATCAACTGTACTGAATTTCTCCTAGAATGTCTTTGAAACTAAACAGTCTCTCTTTGGTCCAAATTTAATAGTCAGGTCACTCAATTTGAAGCTCCTCTGGATATTAAAAATTTTAAATTAATTTTAATTATGAGTATTGCAAGAACCGTAAAATGTTAGTTCAGAGCAATTGTTGCAGGAGGAAGTATCTGAAAATGAAGCCTGTTTCCTGCCTCAAGGCAAACTTAGTATCTTACTTTCAATGTCCCTTTACCTGACTGTCCTGACAAAAACGTTTCCTTGGTCTCTGTTTTTCTTTTTTTCCATAAAGTCAAATTAACTTATTGAAATTGTTTTTGTCTTCTTCTGTTTTGTTTTGCTATAGACTTTTTATTTTCTTAAAATATATTTTGTTCAAAAGACACCTCCTAGATATCTACTGTGTGCCAGTGTTTGCATCTCTTGACTTTGTAAACCATGATACTCGTCTTCAAAAAGCTCTTTCTCTGTTGTGGGTCAGAGACAAGTAAAACAACAATTAAAGTAATAAGATATGATGAATGCTTTGCTAGTTATATGCATAAAGTGCTTTGGGAGCAAAAACAGTCAAGCAACTATTTCGTAAGCATAATTTTATAATTCTAATCAAAACAGGATTTTCATGGAATTATAGAGCTTAAAAGTCTGCTACTGGTTAAAATTAGAACTAGTTTCAAAATCTGTTACTTCCTAGCCATATGACATATTAAAAATTACTTAACTTCTCTGAACTTCAGTTGCCTCTTCTATAAAATGCGGATATTAATCTATAAGGTTGCAAGCTGTGAGAATTAAATTAACAAGCTAGTTCCTGGTCACCACTACTACTGCCACTACTACTACTGGCTGACATGCATTCTTGAGCTGTGGCCAGCACCTTATGTATATTGTTCAGTTAACTCTCATAATGGCCCTCTGAGGACCGTATTCCTCATGTTTCCACTCTACATGTGAGAAAGTTAAAACACCCAAGGTCACACAGCTAATTCTTTTAACTCAGGCCTACTTCAGGGTCTCACCTATAATCATAATACTGGATTTGTTCAAGGGAGCTACTTTTCTCTCACTTTTTATAATTATTATTATAACTATTCTTATTGAAGGAAATCTGGCACCATCTAGTTAAAGCCCTTCCTTTTATTTTCAAGTAAGTGAAGGATCAAAGTACAGAGCAGTTAAGACACTTGGAGAAGCACAATCAGTAAAAAACTGAGATTAAATGTTTTAGTCTGTTCATGCTGCCATACAAAATACCTAAGACTGAGTAATTTATAAAGAAAAGGAATTATTTCTCAGAGTTCAGGATGCTGAGAAGTCCAAGATCAAGGCACTGGCAGGTTCAGTTTTCTAGTGAGGGTTTTTCTCTACTTCCAAGATGGTGTCTTGTTGCTGTATTCTCCAGAGGGGAGAAATGCTGTGTCCTTACATGGTGGTAAGCAGAAGGGCAAACCAGTAGGACTCTATGTGAAGCCTTTTTTGTTTTGTAAGGAGCCCTTATGGCCTAATCACTCTAAATGCCCCACCTTTTAATACTATCGCATTGGTCATTAAGTTTAGACACCTGAATTTTGGAGGTGGCACATTCAAACCAGAGCACTAAAACTTCTAAGTTCAGTACATCATATTGCCGCCTGTTTTCATATTGAACATTGTTTGTTAAATTGTAAAATGATAAAATAATTTTTTAACCAAAAGATTCAAGGTGCCTGGCTTGCTTCACACCAATCCTCAAATACAAATTAGTCTGAGGTAAACTTAAGGTTGTCCTCTTTCTAGAGGCTGACTGAGGCAGCATCTATGAACACTCCAATAAAGATGATTTCTGTGATCCTGAAGTGACTTAGATATATGGAAAGAAGAATCCTTTCCTGGGTTCAGAGAGTTCAGAATTGTATTTCCCCAGCTGTGTGCAACAGAATCATAATGCCTTCAGAAACCTAAGGGACTTTGACCATCACCCTGACTTAACACCATATTTTGCAGAAGCTTCGAGTGTGGCTTCATATTTGAAATGATAGAGTCAAGTCTAAACAGCTAATTGGTGTTCAGAATGCTCTTTAAATGAGAAAATTAAAATAAAATTACTACATGTACTGTATTTTCCAAACTGCCCATAAAGCATTTATTTTTTAGGACTTTCTGTGGGACTCACACAACGATTCAATTTCTTACTATCCCACTCAATATTTGTGTCAAAGAAGCTGAGAAATAGACTTAAACTTCATTGTTATTTTGTAAAGGGGGAAAGCACCTGGAAACTAATCTCTCTCTTTTTTTTTAAAATCAGCATTATTGAGGCGTAATTGACTCGTAGCTATTGTATATATTTAAGGTGTTCAACTTGACATTTTAATACATGTACACATTGTGAAATGATCACCGCACTAAACCCAATAAACACATTTATCACCTCACATAGTTACCATTTCCTTCCCTTCCTTCTTTCCTTCCTTCCTTCCTTCCTCCCTCCCTCCCTCCCTTCCCTTCCCTTCCCTCTTTTCTCTTTCTTTCTTTTGCCGAGAACACTTAAGATCGATCCTCTTAGCAATTCTCAGGTGTATAATACAGCCTCGTTAATGGTAATCACTGCACTATGTATTAGATCTCCGGAGTTCATTCATCTTGTGTGACTGAAACTTGGGACTTTTTGATCAACAACTTCTCATTTCCTGCCATCCCACTCCATCTGCATCCCTGGCAACCACAACTCTACTCTCTGCTTCTGTGAGTTTGCCTATGTTGGATTCTACATGTAAGTGAGCTCATGCACTATTTTATTTTCTGGGTCTGGCTTACTTCACATAGTATAATATCCTCTGGTTCACCCATGTTGTCGTGTGTGTGTGTGTGTGTGTATACCACAATTTTTTTACTCATTCATCTATTGAGAGACATTTAGGTTATTTCCATATCTCGGCTATTTTGAATAATGTTGCATTAACATAAGGGTGCAGATATCTCCTTGAGATCTGGATTTTATTTCCTTTGTTTATATTCCCAGAAGTGGTATTGCTGGGTCATATGATAGTTGTATTTTTAATTTTTTGAGGTATCTCCATACCACTTTCCATAATGGCTGTACTAATTTGCATTTCCAATAACAATGTATATCTATTCCCTTTTCTCCACATCCTCATCAACACTTGTTATCTTTGCCTTTTTGAAAATAGCTATTCTAACATGTGTGAGATGATATTTCATTTTGGTTTTAATTTAATTACTGTTTCATTAGAAAACTAATATTTCCCCAGAAGTGACATTGCAGTCACTGAAAAAGGAAAAACAAAGATACCAGATCACAATATATTATGTTTTTATTTACCTGTTTATTTTCTTTTATTATTATAATTCGGTTCCTCTAATGTAAGTTATACTATACTAGACACTATATTTGTGAAGTTTTATTAAATTCTCACAAACAACTCTGCAAGGCAGGCAATCTTATTTCCATTTTCCACTTAAGAAATCTGGATCTCCAAAAGATTAAATAATTTGCCCAGGGCCTCATGCTTTATCTTTGCCAGAGTCAGGATCATAACTCAGGTATTTCTGGGTCCAAAGCTGGTGCTCTTTATACCATGTTAGGTGGACTTTGAGAAGTCTATGGGTTTAAGACCTAACTGAAAGAGAAGAAATATAACTAGGAAAATGAGCATGATTTGGCTGGTTCAAAAATAAAATCCAGATCTCTAAATGCCCTTTGTTAGCAAGTGTGAGCATCAGCCCTCATCACTAGGTCTGGAGAGAGTAAGCAGCATTCAAAGCAGGAAGGAGGCCAAAAGCACCTGTCGAGAGGAACTACAGGTCCTTCAGTCCATATTCCTTTGTAACAGACCTTCACTATGACTGCATCACAGTGCCAGCAGCATATCTTCCACCACGTTAGTTAGTCGTATAATACTCAAATATACCTGACATCATCAGTTCACCTCTCTTACTTCTGCCTAGAGAGAAAAATGTTGTGGATCTTGCCCTTTGGTTGGTAATGCAAATAATGTTATTCTTTAATCTTTGAGAAACAAAGCTCATTCTCTAACATGTATATGTCAAATATATTCTCACTGAAAGAAATTGTAATATTTCACAATTTGAGTTTTTTATAGGAAGAGGGTATTTTTGTGTGTGTGTGTGTGTATGTTCTTACATGAGTTTAAACATGTATCAATCAGATCAGGGATGGTGTCATGGTTAACCAACAAGCATTTCCATGTTTATATAATGAGTTTTCAAAAATGATGTCAATGCATCCCATGCTGTCTAAAAATATTTTCAAATTTGAAGGTAGAGGGAGAAAAAAAATCACTCCAAGTCACTGATTCTATATTTTGTGGAAGGGAATAAAATTGTCTAAATATTGCATAGGGAAGGTCACCTAGGGACTTTTTTCACCTGATGACTTTTTAAATCCTCCACCCAATGTCACGAATTTTTTAAACTCAAGAAATTCAGTTGAGATGCCAAAGGGTCTTTAAGCAAAGAAGAAGTAGAAATCAATGCTAGAATTATTATTCTGAACAAGGTATTGACAGCTATAATAAAGTTATAGCAACCGGACTTGAAAATGTGAAGTCAGTTAATGGACTTTATTTAGACAACATCAGATAAGGACATTAGTAATAACTGTTATCTTGATAGATAACCTTAAATTCAAGAAAATGTTTCCCCAAACACAAGTTGTTGTGAATTCTTTTCCCTTTTATCTTATAGTAGGCAGAAGATTGCAACCTCCCATTATGAAACGGCATCATAAAATGCAGAGCACAGCTACCCTGACTAAAACCACCTTTCTCCTCTGCTGATACAGACAAACTAGCAGTAAATGCTTTTTGAGCTCCCGGCGTGCAGATAAATTCCTACGGACATCCCCAATTGGACTGAAAGATTGAGAGACACAAGGGAGAGAATAGCTGAGTCCAGGAGAATTTAACATGGCAATTAGCAACCCTTCGACTTTGCTAGACCCCACGGCACAAGACAGGATGGAGGTAACCAAAAATCTCTCCAGTAGAGTAGATGATAAATTGATTGGGTCCCAGGGGTTGCTGGACACAGTTATTATCCAATGGCAGGCCTGGATGGTGTGCAAGTCTGTGTAGTGAAGTCAGAAAATGAAACAGGGCTTTAAATTCCCAAGGAGAGCTCCTTTGCTTATGTATCCATTGCTGCACCCTTTCCCCTCATTTTGGAAGACTCTGAATCACATCACATAGTGTGTATTGTCTTCTCTAACTGAACAAACAAGTTCTAAAACATAAAATATATAAAACAACTGTAACCATTATCACCAATGATTCTGTTCTTAAGAAGTTAGAAAAGTAAAATATAAAATTAAAATTGAAAATATTTAAAGACTTCCAGAATTTTTTTTTTTAAGCAGAGGGAGGGTGTGTGGGGGAAGAGGAATTTTAATCCTCTTTCTGTATCAATTCTGATGGCTGCTTTTAAGAATTATTTTAACCATCACATATGGATCATAACAACTTTAGCACTGTATTGAAATTAACTCAACATTTCTCAATTTCTTAGGGTCTCAGTTTTTTCATCAGAGAAGTGGGGCCAATATTATTACCTATTTACAACATTGCTATGATGATGGAATGAATTAATGTGTGTAAAATGCTAGAATAGTGGCTGGTACTGAGGAAGTTCTCAATATATGTTAGCTGGGATGATGATGATGATGATAATGATGGTGGTTTTTAAATGTTGCTCTAGCTAGATTTTATAAGCTGTAGAGCAATAACCATGTCTGCCTTGCTTATGGCTAAAACCCCAGCATCTAAGCACACTGCCTGAAATGCAATTAATATTTATTGATTGATAGGATGAATGATTACATGAGTTTTTAAATGCTGATTTCCTTACCTGTGTTACTATTGATTTAACTTAATATTGAGGATTATTAGGAGTCACTAAAAAGGAAGTGGGAAATGGATTTAGCAAAATCAGTATCTTCAGGATACGTTTATTAAGGAACTACTATATGTAGGGCATAGGGCTTCGAATATCAATTTCCAATGTGTATGTAAAAATCCAAAATACAGAGGACAGCCTAATATAATCTTCTGCCTGGTATAATAAAAGGATCATGGGAGACTTCTACAGACATTTCACTTCTATTTTTCTTTTTGCAAATTTCTAATAGTTTTCAGGATATCAATGTCAATAGTCTCTCTTCTTCCCTCCGTCCCTGGTTCTCTCCCTTCATCTCTTTCCCTTTTTCACTCCGCCTCTTCTCTCTGTCTCTTTTTCCCCCTTTTTTCTCTCTTTCCCCGCTCCTTTCCTTACTTCCCTCCCTTCCTGCCTCTCTTCCCCTCTCCCTCTTTTTCTCTCTTTCTTTTCTTTTTCTTTTTCTTCCTTCCTTCTTTCTTAAAGGCCATATATTCAAATGTTTTCAGCAAAAAACAAAACAAAAACCCAAGAAATGCTTATTTTTCTATGGAATTGGCTCTCGAGATTTTCCTTTTAGATGTCATTTCAATTGAAACTCAGAGCCATTTCTATATGAAAGGAAATAGAAAGCCCACTCACACTGGAATTCCTTTGAGGGTTTCACAACTTTGGCCATAGTATTCTTGATTGAGTTGAGCCTCCAGATTAAAGGAAGTCTCTGCCTTTCCAGTCAGTTTCTTTCCATTTCAGAGGCCTAAGGTAATACCTGGTAGATTATTCCACAATGCCAGTGTTAACATTGAAGGGCATTTAGTGTGTCGAGCGTTTTACCTTTTGTGATGTTTTGGTTTTCCTTTTTTTTTCTTTTTAAATCTTCCACTGGCGTTTCTAAATGCTTACTCACCAATTTGGGAAATATTTAAGAAGCTGGAAGCCAACCATGGATGGGCAAACACTGTTTGTTCCAAATTTAATAGTCCAGTGTCTATGTTTAAAGTTTTCTGAACTTGTAAAATCTTAATTCAGTGCAATAGTTTCAGGAGGAAGCACCTAAAAATGAATTGGATTTCCTGTTCTAACAAAGTGTTTGAAGTTTAATGGCCATTTTTTCTTTTCCCTGATAAAATGCCATTTGTTAGCCATGCTGTTCCCAAAGCCAACAATTTTTTCAATTGGTTTTGCTGTTTTCCGTTTGTTTGTTTTTTTGGTTGCTTTAATCTGTCATGAATACATGATTCTATCATTGCTCAATTTGCTTGACCTCTATTAATTGATACTGTGGGCTAAAAACCCAGAAACACAAGGAAAAACTAGACATGATTCCTGTGCTCCATAGGCACCCCTGGTAACCCTCCATGTAACATAGCTACCCTCCTTGCACCTTTACCTCATGTCCCTTAGCCTGTTCTCTTTGTCTTCATATCATACATCTGCTGACATGTATGTATTTATTTGCTTATTGTTTGTTTTTCTTACTCTATTGTAAGTATGCCTAGGGCAGTGCTTGTCACAGAGTAGGGACACAACAATTATCTGTTGAAATAATTAATGAATATTAGAGGGGAAACTTTAACATGCATTAGTTATATTCTTTGAGGCCAGTGTGGGTGGTCACAGAGGTGTTTGTTTTGTGATAAATCATTGAGCTATAGATTTTTGATTTATGGGTTTCTTTGTGTGTATATTATACTTCAAAATAATGAAGGTTAAAAAAAATCCCAAACTTTTTTAAAGATTGAAATCTCATTACATTACTTACTTGTTGGCTACACCACCTAGTACTTAATTGCCAATGTCAAAATGCATTGCTTGAAGAAATATTTTCATTTGTGTTGTCAAAGCTTAACCTAGGTAGGAAAGTGATTTTCACCTATATCTGAAAGTCTTTATTGTGTATCTACTCTGTTTACATCTTACTATGTAAAAGTAAGTTTAGGGGCAGAAAATTCTTTAGATGACAACTCTTCAGAGGCCAAGTGATATGAAGAAATCTAGACTAGCAATCTAACTTCCCAAGCCGTGAGAATATATACAGAAATGTAGATTTTGGAGAGGTTCACTAAGGTGAGGGAGTTGAAACCTTAATAGCGGTTCACAGAGGAAGGTGGGTAGACCAAATACTTAGTCTCAGTGGGACAGATCTTTTTCCAGACTGGAAGTGGGTGCAAAACTATATCCAGATTCAATGTAAAAAGTCACAGATGCAATGAAAAAATCCAGTTTGGCTTCAGTATTCAAAATAAATTCATTTGATGAGTGTGTTCTGCATTTCAGAATATAAATCTGTTTCATAGATAAAATGTGGCTGGCGAGGTTGGTGGGTATTCAGCATGGAGAATGAAGTGGTACATGCTTTTGGCATTTTATCTTTTGATTCCCCTCCCCAGTGTCTCTCACTAAATGATGACCTCCACCTGCAGCTGATGTCACCCACGTGCGTGCCTATGTGCCAATGCCAGGGTTTCATGTCTAGGGCTACAGCTATATTTGACAAACAGGGTAGGGCCAGTTGCATTAAATAAATAGTTTTATGGCTTATAAAAGCCAATGTTTTAGGAACCAAAGAAAATAATTATGTCCTACTTAAGGAAGGTTTATTTCAAATCCCAGCTAGGGCCCCACTGTGGCCACTGCTTACATTTTCCAAAATTGATTTTCCACCATATAAACAGTTCTTCTGAAGTTACGTGTGGCATTTCCTCCCAGTAACAATGATATAGTGTCTTTGAAACATTTCCTGGTTTTTCCCATTTTTCTTTCTTTCTGTGATACTCATTTCTTCGACACATTCTTTCCAGGAGAATTTGTTCCATGGTTCTACCATGCTAACTGTTGCCCTGTATGACCCAGACAGATAGGGAATCAGGAATCTTTACAAGCAGAATTTTACTTACTCCTTGGAAATGAAGGCTTTGCTTGCATTAGTCTCCCCTCAATAAGTCTTATTCACTTTCACATACAAAGCATTAAGGCTCGCACTAATAGGTTCTCACTGTATTGCTCCCCAAGGCAAACTTGGGAAGGAAAAGTTGGTCTTTAGAGTTTATCCAAGCTCCCTTCCTCTCTCCTCTCTCCTCTCCTCTATTAGGAACATTGACTAACAGCTCCTTCCCTGAGACCCCGTGCACTGGCTTCCCCAGCCCTAAAAATCTACCCAGTCCTCCCCTGCAACTTGATGTCATGGCACAAGTCTGCCCAGCTTCTTTCAAAGTTCACCTGTCTGTGTCCTCATCCATAAGAATTTTGCTGCTTGTGTCCCAAAGTAGCTATAAAAAGAACTAAGGAAAGTTGTTAATATCTGTCAAAGGGCCTATATATGTTTTCAGAGGCAGAAATCAAAGTATGTAGAGTGAGAAAGTCTCAATTCATATTACAACTCTCCCACACCAAATCTGGGTGACAAATCTCATAGTTTATAAGCCTTGGTTTTCTCACCTTTAAAATGGGGTTGACAATACATATTCTGTGGTATTTTGAGGCTCAAATTAGGTGAAATGGGTTAATTTTCTTGCAAACTGTAAATTTTGCAGCTGTACCATATTGTTTTAATTAATGGCATTGGGAGAGAGATGTAAACCTTCTCTACTGTCAGCATAAAGGCTGTGGCCTGCTCCACCTGTGTGCAGTGCGCAGGGCTCTTCCTGGAGAGTAGAGAATGGTTTGTTTTCATGATTTCAGAAACAGGTACTCAGTCTCTCTGTTTGAATCTCACACCCAGTTCTCTGCCCCCAAGATTTCCATTCATAAATGCTTTAGCTCCGGCATACCTCCAGTGTGAAAACTCTCCAAGAAACCCAACCCTCCCCAGGTAGGTGGCTTACCTTAGAGAATCAGTGCACATACAATGATAGTATTTATAACCAGGGAGTATGAACTCTGCCTCTGTTTCAGGCCTAGAGACTCACTAAATAAATTCAGGGCAAGTGGCACTCGAGAGGGATGGAACATGCCTCAAACTCATTAGGAAACTCTGGTCAGAGAGGCCGAATGTAACTGAATATTGTGTGGCACTATGGAACATCTAGGTGAAGCTAGTCGTCAAGACAGCCCTCTCTGTGTAAGGGGGTCAGAGGGAGTCCACTCACCCATGTCTGGACCTTTACTTACTAAGTGCTGCCAGAATGTGTAAGTGTATATTTTGAGATGTCAGAGAAGAGCAGAGAAGAAATATTCCAAAAGCAAAAACACTGAACAACCCACACATGACTCAGTCTTTATAATCTGTACCTCTAAATAGTATAACACGTAGCATGTTAGGACTCTAAAGAGGTGAGAAACTGAGACAAGTCTTCATACCGTGACACTCAGGTCAATCAAGGTTATGCGGTCAAAACTGTAGAATTCTGCAAGGAATTCCAATGTGAGTGGGCTTTTTGCGTCCCCGTCATATAGAATTGGCTGTGCATTTCAATTAAAATGGAACCTAAAAGGAAAATCCCCAAAGGCCAATTTCAGTAGAAAAAATACTTTCAGTGATTTTTATTGGCTTGAGACTTTGCCACCGATACTTCTAGCCATCTCTTGATATGATTTTGCTCTTAAAAAAAAAAAAGTCTGAATGCCTCAAATCTCTAAGCTAAAACTTCTTCCCATGGGTTGAATTTAAAACACATTGGGGTAATATAAGCACTATTTAAATTTATCATGAAAGGAAAATTTACAGAAATTGAGGGTCCTGCATGTCAATAAAATAATTGCCGATCAATGTATTTATTAAATTAGTTACAATCAGTGTATCCATTTAACATCACATAAATCTGTTGCTGTCTTATGGTTATTAGTCTCAGATAATGAAGATATTGCGGGTAAATGTTTCTCCTTAGCGCCAAGGATTGTCAGGTGACTTCCTCACCAACTCTTTGAATTACTGTGGTTCTTAGAAAACTTTATTGGCGAGGCATGTGAGCAGGGCACTGCTTCCATTTTTCTAGCATTACTGCGGCTTCAGAGCAAGAGCTCATGGGCTCATTTGAAAATTCTTTTAGTGTTTTCATCCTCGCTCGTGGCATCACATTGTATTTTGGTGTATAGAAAGCGCAGTATGTGAGGAGGATAATATCATATCAAAAAGAACCCTGGAGATAGCTGTAAAGTATACCAGTTAGCAACTCGGCAGAGAACCTTCCATCAAATAACCTGAAGTGAGGTTGCTTTGTTCATTAAACTGACCTACATGAACCATTATTGCTATTTGGCTCTGAATTATTAAAAATCAGTAGCAAGATTTAGCACACCTCTAACTCCAGGCTCTCCTGTTCTCCAGGATAAAAACAGTCTCTCTTTGTGCTAGTTAGAAAACATATGTGAATGTACTAGCACTCAGCTTCTAGTGATAACCTTGTTAGTGTCTATATAACTGCATGTAACCACTCAGCATGACATCCTTTTCCATTTCTCTTTATGAATAATTTTGTTATACCTCATCCATTTTCTAGTGCTCTTTATTACAGCATGCTACTACATTTATTAGAGTTCCCATCAGAGAATTCTTCTTCTTGTTATCCTTAATAGTGCCATGTACTGCCCTCTCTTGACTGTAAACCTGGCGCTGTTCAAAGAACATTTATTAGTTTATAACCCTTACATTTTAAATTCCTGCCAAGAACTTCCTAGGTGAAGAATAAGTTTGCAATAAATACACACACAGGCACGCACACACACACACACACACACACACTCCACTACCACCACCACCTTCACCACCATCACCATCACTTCTACCAGAATTATGGAGCCAAGGGACTTCTTTTTAATCCAGAAATATCAGAAAACACATGGGCTAATAACTCCTTCATTTAAACCCATTATGACCCGGCACTTCAGCAAGCTCTAAGGAGCAGGTGCTTTTGATTGATTCTAGAACACATACTTAGACTTGAAGCTTTGAGCTAAACTGAGGCATGTTAGTTTCTGTTCAACAATATTGCTATCCTAGGTTTTATTGCGCAGACCACTTCAATCTGACTAGAGGCAGAAAGAATGCTGAAAGTAACTAACAATCTAATCTAAAATGCTTTTAGGGCTTGCCAGATTAGATATTAGCTGCTTGACATTGGCAATTGCCTTCTTTGGGTTCCCTGTAAGATCACCTTTGAAATACAGAGATATGGAAAATGAGCGAACATCCTGTCCATTTGTTAATCACCTATATGTGAAAAAAAAGTTTCCTTCCCAAGGGACAACGTGGTCAACCTCTGTTTATCTTATGTTCTTCAGAGGGAGGAATGAAGAGGTTAGAAAGAACCAGGCACAGCGGTTCATGCCTATAATCCCAGCACTTTGGGAGGCCGAGGTGGGTGGATCACTTGGGGCCAGGAATTTGAGACTAGCCTGGCCAACATGGTGAAACCTCATCTCTACTAAAAATACCATACTAAAAATAAAATACAAAAATCAGCTAAGTGTGATGGCACACGCCTGTAATCCCAGCTACTTGGGAGGTTGAGGCACAAGAATCGCTTGAACGCTGGAGGTGGAGGTCTCAGTGAGCCAAGGTCATGCCACTGCACTCCAGCTTGTGCGACAAATCGAGAGACTCTGTCAAAAAAAACAAACAACAACAACAACAACAACAACAATAAAAAAGAGGTTAGAAAGATAAAAGGAACACTGCCAACAGGAGCAAGAATAGAAAAGTGGGAAGGAGAAGGAGAAAAACAGAGAATGACCACTACTGTCATACCAGAAAAGGCTTTCATCCACGGAATTTGCCACATGTATATTCACACATAACCATAAAAATCACTGAAAGCTTTCTCCACTTTTGTTTCAAGTGGATCTACTCCTTCTTTCTCCAAACAATGAAATATATCATTACAGGAAGATGTAAGTGCAGAGATGCCAAATATCTTATAATTTTTGGAGCTTACAAAATCCTTATCATGCAGCTGGCTCTGAAAAGTCTTAATGGATAGAGGCAGACATCACCAATAATGGGACCAGGTCACTCGGGGAAATCCACTGGGCTTCACTCATAATTAGGTTCTGTTTTGATTCCCAGAGATGTGTATTTTCTACTACCAAATCCAGGAATTGTTATGCATATCATCAACAGCAGTCCATGGACAAACAGGCAGCATGTCCTCTCTCCCTTCTCTTATTCAGTTATTATTATTTTACACTAAACCTTCTTTTGCTACCTTTAAAGTTTTGTTTGCTCTTTTTGCTGTTGGCATCTAGAATACACATACTGTCTGCTTTATACGAGAATTTACACCCACTAGCCTTTGTCATTGTTGCTACCATTTCAATATCACAAGTTGAGATGGCAGATTTAGAGATAAAATATCCAGAGGTGGGAGGAGCCTGAAGCTGAATATGCCCAGTTGGTTATTTTTATACTCATATGCCATTAATGTCAAAATGGTGGCAGTTTTTCTTTTTCTTTTTTTTTTTTTTTGTTCCCTGAGTCATCCACAAGAGACAAACAACACTTTATAACCCTCTTCTCCTTCTGCTTCCTGAATTGAGTTCTCTACAACTGCATCTATGTGTTCCATTTTTAGCAAACTAAAGGCAGTTTCTTAAGTGTCCAGTTAAGAGATATTGCCTTCTGTATATGTCTAGTTTTTCAAAAATCCCATGCCTGAAGTTCTTAAGACATAAATTCTAGAATGTGCTCAAACACAGGACTTCTGTAATGTCTTACAGAAAAGCATGATATCAGTATTTGAGGTGAAGGCACAAGAACTGGCTAATAAAATTTTGGTGTCGGAGACTTCTTGAACTAGAACTATGTCATCTAAAAGAGACACTAAATGCCAGGGGTTCAAGAAGTGCAAGAAAGATTGAAAACCCTCCAGAAGATTCCTTATGATACTGAGAGGAGAAGACAGACGAGGAGAAGGCATAAATGTCAGGAAGGTGGAAAGACTAGACTTAGAGAGAAAAGTAGCTAAGGGGAACTAGAGGCTGGTGTTACACCTGGGATCAAAAGCCAGCAGAAGGAGAACTAGTCAGTGACTCAGCACAAAGTAAAGAAGATCAAGTGCAGGTGGTTTTATTTTAATTTATTTCATTCAGTGTAGGGATTGTTGGTAAGGGTAGAAAACAGTGACAAAGATAGAGAAGAAAACAGTCCATATTTAAACACAAAGTTAATCACAGCCAATTGCCATGATACAATTGTTCAGATAGATTGAAGATGAAATTGATTGCTATTTGACTACATTTGATTTGTACATAATCCAAAGTTTGCAGTAGACACACAAAACTGCCCCCTGATGCACATGACTTCCCGCTTAGAGGCCTTTTGATACTCCAAAAGTGTTCCATCTGAGGCCTTCTAATGGGTAGTCTTTGGATGAGACATAATTACCCCTTCTATTTCACTTTCCAAGTCCTCCTCAAATTAGAAGACTGTAGACTTTCTTCCTTATTTTGCTCCCTTCTCATCTCAATAGTTGACATAAGGTATTGTTAATTCAACAAAGCATTTTTCTTCCCCTTGGTAAGAATAAGTGCATATATTGTGGATCCCATATTTGGCCCAGTGGCTAAGGTCCTTCCTGAATGATAGTGTCTCCAGATTTTTATATCTGTTACTGTTGGGCCTGCCCAGAAGTGTGCTTGGGTTTTAGAAAAAATTAAGTACAAATTGTAGATTTACTATTTATTATTTATTTAGAGAGATTCTTTCCCTCAACTTCTTGAGCCAACTGGGAAGCACGTTAAGACGTTTTATGGTTAGATAAACATCTGAATTCCTATGATGATTGTAAAACTTTTCCTGTAACTACTTGCATGTGTCACTGATGGTAGTTAATCATTAGAATGGGGCAATAAAGGTGGCTTCTCAACATTCTTACATCTATGCTTTTTGTAAGCATTGCCCAGCTTCTTAACCTCATCTATCACAGTAAATGGGCCCCATCAGTACTATGTTTCTTCTCCACATTGGGATTTACCTATCTTTTGCCAAGCCCACCTAGAATCTTAAATGCCAAAAATATTTCCCATAATATGTCACCCACCAGGCAAATGCTATTCATTTTTATCTCCAGTTTTGTAGAGTTATTTTTTTTCCAAAAAAATGAAGAATACTTATTTTTTAAATGAAAGCCAAATTTACCATATTCTAAATCTTTCTCTTTAAATTTTGTAGTCATTTCATTTATCAATCATCATCTAATTCTTAGATATTGTTATATATGCATAAGTAACAGAGTCTTTGAAGGTTTAGTTTTAGGTTATACTGAGTGTATTGTCACTATTTTCCCTCAGCCCTTAACATGCTGGGAATTGCAATCCATTAAAAGCAATTCAAGCACTGAAAGTAAATGGAGTTTGCACTACAGTTTCCATTTTGGATTTACCCCCATAAACCTTTAACTCTAAGATTGCTGGTGAAGACTGTGCTCTCCAGTCACCCAGAACAAACAGAGGGCAAAAAAGAGAAAGGGAAGATTCATGAATCTTAAGGATGACCAGTATTCTGGCATAAACGTCACAGCTTGCAATATATTGCTATATTATTCCTATGAAAGTTTGAATGATTAAATGGAGGCATATTGACAAGTATGGGACAAGTCAACTTTTCTTCATGGATTTCTTGTTATGAAAGTCTTTTATGTTACCTGAATCAAATAAAATAGTCCAAACAGAAACAGTTGTTTGCTTAATGGTCTGTGAAACTAGAACCAATGATTGCACTTTTAATTTCTAGCACAAAGGCTCTCAAACATTTAATAAAATCATCACATTGCTAAAATTTCTTATTTCACCTCTGTACCTTATTATGTCTCAGAGATTAAATTTCAATAATGTAATCAATAGTGCGATGAGGAGATTGTGGCTTTATTTTCAAAGATCTATTACACAGAGAAATACAAAGAACAACTTTCTCAGCTAGCATGGAAAAGAGATGTAAGCAATGGGAATCCATTCTGATTGCTTGGACCCCCCCACCCCTTAACTCAGCACTCTTCAAATCCTGTTGATGGCTCATTCTTATCTGCGAAAACCTCAAAATCTCAGAAAACCAACCATCTTTCTCTATATGCTTTATGTGGCAATTATATTACCTTATACTCTCTGACTATATTATATATTAAAATCTATGTACAAAATATAAAATTATAAAAATGAGAGAATGAAATCAATATTATTTTTAAGATCATTAGCTAATATCTCAAGGCATATTTTCCATTTGGGGTTTATTGTTATGATTGTACATGATAAGTCCATATTTTCAAGTAATTTTTCTTGACTCTAAATATTCAGTTTGGAAGAATTATTGGAAAAGCCAAATAGATCTTCATTGCTTTCAGCTCATGGAAATAGTTTATTCTGTAAGTGGAAGTGTCAGCTTTAGATTTTCCCCATACTCATCTGGGCTTACATTACAATCAGCATTATTTCTTGGCTAGGAAATTTGTGAGCCACTTGTCCATTTAGGGAGAGTTAATTTAGCTAAAATCCTGATAACACAACCTATATTTACGTCACTGGCCATATATAAACTAGTATACACTGCAATATACTGAAAATGAACAAATCAGTTCAAGATAACTCTATTAACCATTTGGCCTTATAGAATTATGATCCTTCTCCCAGGGACAGTTACATAACATGTGGTCCTCTGAAACATAGACTGAGAACCGTTTAAATCTGTTTATTACATCTTAGTAAAGGTTAATTGCATTCTTATTATACATGTAGACAATAAGAATATATAGAAGCTGGCCGGGCTCCGTGGCTCACGCCTGTAATCCCAGCACTTTGGGAGGCCGAGGTGGGCGGATCACGAGGTCGGGAGACAGAGACCATCCTGGCTAACAGGGTGAAACACCGTCTCTACTAAAAATACACACACAAAAAAAGATTAGCCGGGCATGGTGGCGGGAGCCTGTAGTCCCAGCTACTCGGGAGGCCGAGGCAGGAGAATGGCGTGAACCCAGGAGGCGGAGCTTGCAGTGAGCGGAGATGGCACCACTGCACTCCACCCTGGGCGACAGAGCAAGACTCCGTCTCAAAAACAAACAAACAAAAAAACAACAAAAAAAGAATATATAGAAGCTGTAGTGTTTTCTTCTCATACTCTAACGGATCATCTTGTACAATCGGTCATGTCTATGTATCCAAGTTTAGAGACTACTGTCCTAACTTTTAAACCTGAAGTTTGGTCTCATACTTTTTCTCTTCTAATTTTTAGTACTCTCTGATTTTACACACCCTGAAGATGCCAGATGTACCACCATCCCAGACTTCTCTTCTGAGCTGCAAACTCTTTTATATATATATATAAAAAATAATAATCTGTTGGATATGTCCATATGAAAATCCTACATTTTCAAAACTGAACTTATATTTTGATTATTGGTTCTAATATTCATCCTTTGCCCAGGTAAAAAGCCTTAACTTCTCCTTCTTTGCCTATCACAGTCATGCCAATAGGTTCCTTTTATTCCACTTCCTAAAATCTCTCCAAGCTGCTACCACTAGTTCCTGCTTTTGTTGTTTCTACCCTAAATGATGGGAAGCTACCTGCTGATTTCCTCCAGTCTTACCCAACAAATTCTCATACTATTGCTGGATGATCTTTTTAAGAGTCAAAACTATGTTACTCCACATTTCAATAACTCCATGTTAATGGTTCCCCTTTGTCCACAAGATAAAAGAGACTGCTTCTCAAGGGCACAAAGCTTTCCAAGATCTTACTCCTGCCCTGCTCTCGTTTGTTACTATGTGACATTCTCCTTTCACACCATGAACTC
This sequence comes from Pongo pygmaeus, assembly GCF_028885625.2. Classification (NCBI taxonomy): domain Eukaryota; kingdom Metazoa; phylum Chordata; class Mammalia; order Primates; family Hominidae; genus Pongo; species Pongo pygmaeus. Next base: position 142,186,220 of record NC_072373.2, on the reverse strand, counting down.
TGATCATCCCAAACTACTTGAATTCTGAAGGCACCACCGTGGTTTTTCATAAATTCATTTATTCTAGGCTTTTCTGTCTGCCTCAAGGGCCTCCAAATTCAATCCATACCCATCTGAAAACTTCTACTTACTTGAACACTTTAATTTTTCATCTCTAAATAATTTCCTGCTGCAAGCAGAATTGCCTTTATTCTACCACAAGCATATCTCTGTCACTTCATTTTAATTAGTTTCTTTATTTTCTCCTCCACTTGATGGTGAGTACCTACTTAGCAGAATCTATTTCTTATTTATGTTTATAGAATGTAGCACAAAATCTAGCACGTAGCAACAAGACATTTCATTAACAATGTCTGTTAGGAACTGTTCTGGGTACTGAGGATTCAGGATGAATAAAATAGACAAAAATCTCTGAGTTCTTACAGAATATATTGTAAGTTTTAGTGGATGTTATCCATATTATAATCTAAACAACAATATGCTATAGTTTATATCACATTGATTTGAGTTGAATTTTGCCAAATAGTAGAAAACACTTCAGTGTCACCAAGCTGATCATAGACTGAAAATTCACTCTGCCTTATAAGAAGAAATTTATTTCTTGTAATCAGATCATGTAAAACTCTTATTGACCACAATTTACATGGCATCAATTTTTAAAAATTAAAAAATAGAAAGATAGGAATTTTATGCAAGTTTTGATAATGTTTACTAACCTTTTGAGACTAATTTCTCTGATGAAACACCTGGGTAAATAGTAAGTATGCAGTAGTTATTTGTGAATGTGACTACATGAATGGTAACCAATTAATTTAGGCCAAGAATTGATGTGATTTTTATAAGTTCTCTTCATGAAATAAAACTAGATTACAAGTTGAATAAGCTGGAGCTAAGATTTAGAGATGAAAAATTAATCTACATTTCATGGGAGGATCAATGCTCTACTTCAAACTTCTCAAATCTCAATTCCACTCGTACGATGCTGCTAGCTTTAACAATTTCAAGTTTTTCCAGAAATAATGATAGGTGATTATGTGCTAGATACTGTTTAAAGTGTTTACATGAATTGTTGCATTGAATCTTCACAACTTCATGAGCTATGTGTTATTATTCATTCTGTTTTACAGATCAGGAAATTGAAACTCAAAGATGCTGATAATCTTCCTATGATTATACTGTTAATAAATAGTAGAGCAAGAATTTGAACTCAGGGATTTTGGCCTTGAAATACCATAGGTCTGCCCTGTGCTTCACTCATTCAGGACACTGATGCTGAAAGTAAAGACTAAAGGACAATAAAACAACCAAACCCAGTCTACTAACATATCTATAATCTACTGGGATTGAGGGCTGTGCTCAAATTCACAATAAGGGAAGAGAATGGAGAAGGACAAAAGTGCTAAATGTGAGCTGAACATAGAAGTCATCAGTCTTCAACCTCAAAAAGTTTCAAATAGAAACTTGTCATTGGCTCAGGAAAAATGAAGAGGAAATAGTACCACTCTGATTATTGTTGAACTTGTTTATGGGGAAATGCATAAACAATTTTCTGCCTCTGCTTCATGTCAGTTTTAAATTCATTCTGGCAAGCTCACTGTTAAAATGTTCTGATGGTGTTGGGAAGCAGCAGAGTAGGCTGGATGGGTCAAAAATATGTCACTGCTATTTGAGATCAATATATTTAGTATAAAAGGATCCATCAGGTTAGCTGTAGTGACCAAGCATGGCCATGATGTATGAGACTTAGACAATCAGGTTTTGAAGAAACACTGAATTTTGATTTGGTGAGCTTAGAACAGAATTAGAAAAGAGGTAATCAGGGTAGATAACTGAGAATGATGATAATAGGGAGATGAACATGAGACTTAGAAACAAATTCTACCTATTTCTATTTTCTATGGCTATTTCTGTGACTTAGCAACTTCTGCACTCCTAGAGCTATTCACACCTCAAGAACTGCTTCTTGAGGATGAGCAATATCATCCGTTTTGAAGTCAAGCCTGTGCTCAAATGTAGGTTCCATTTCTTGCTAGCTCTGCAAGTTTAATGTATCTGAACCTCAGTTTTCTCTTTTAATTGGAATAATAATATTTATCTCTCAAAATTATGGTGAGACTCAAAGAGATAATGTGTAATGTCCTCAGAACAGGCCTAGGAGGCCTAGAACATAATAAGTACTCAATATTTAGTTCTCTTCCCCCTCACCTGGTAATTTCACTGTAAAAACAAATGCACCACCTACAAACAGATTCACACACATGCATACAAATGCAAATTACTGGGTTAGAAGAGAGAAAAAAGGAAACAGGCACCATTCAAATGTGGAAAATATTGGCATTATGCTCTGACTCTCTTGCTTCCTATATGTATAGGTAAAAATTTTATGTGATCTTCAGAAAAGAGGATGTCAGTCAACAGTCACAGAGCTCATAGGGCGGCTTATTATAAGAAGCAGACTGCTATGGGGCTACAAGGAAAGTGCTCTGTCTACCCACTAAACAGATTCTTCTTTAGGAAAAGTTGTTTAGAAGAACCTTTAGATTTTCTGCAGAGTCAAACATACCTAATCCTAAATGATAAGACCTTTTGGAAAATAAGATCTGAGGCTAACATCTGCTTGAGACTCAAGTTAACCAAGAAGAAACCCATAATTTTTCTTAAAGAGGCCACCTTTCCCTCCAGTGTGCATACTCTATCTCACTTGGGATTCAAATTTTTCTTCATTTCTCTTTCTGTAATTCCAAAGAATTCTGCTTCTTGTCCCAGTACTGTGAAGAGAAAAGTACTATAAGTGACTCATAGTCACTCATAGTCACTGTTTGACTACATAATGTGATGCATAATGACTATAATAATTATATGTTTTTTCTAGATACTTCAAAACAGTACTTCATTATCAGCGATGAAGTCTAGACAAGAATTTAGAGAATTTAGCCAGCCCTCTAAGAAAATATTAAGTAGCAAACATAGTTTTTTATACGCCTGGCACTATTCCAAAAGGATCCAATACAAGGTAACAACTTATAAGGTGGTTACTATTATGATTCCCATTGTGCAAATAAAAAGTTTTGGACCAGAGAGGTTACATGATTTTCCAAAGGTGAGATAGGTGGTAAATGCTGAAGCTGTCCTGTGTTCTGATCTATTCTCATATATAGTACCATTTCTCGTGGTACTTACAACACTTTGTGCAAAGTAAGCCACCTTCTTTCTCTCAGTGTTAAAATTTTTCTAATAAGGTAAAATTCTTGTCGTGTTCCACCCTCTGCCCAATCCCTTGAAGATGGGCAAATAACTTTCTTACAATATGGAGAGGTATTATTGCAAAATTTACTGCCAGGTTGAGACCTTGCATGCCACACTAAATTTTTATGACAGTTATAAACGCCTAAAAAATCTAAGTCTATCATGGGACTACTTATAAATCCTAATAATAACTCTCTGACTAAGCTGCATCATAAAGGAGTCTAGTGGCTAAAGTCAAGTAAGCAAGAACAAAGGCCTGAATGATTTCTTTAGTTCGATGATTGACTCTTCTTCCCTTTTTTTTTTTCAAGAGAGTTAAGAGAAGAGGGAGGTAAGGAAAGGTAGAAGAAAAAGGAGGCTTCCCATAGGAGCCCCAGTAGATCTCATTTTCTGAACTCCAGTTTTCTTTTAAGTAAAATGGTATTCAATACATTGTGAAGTTCTTTGAAATTCCATTTTACTAAACCCGCTCAG